>NW_022900945.1:55443574-55458647 GCF_012274545.1 Fukomys damarensis | reverse complement strand
AAAAAAAAAAAAAAAAAAAAAAAAAAAAAAAAAAAAGGTAAGACAGGAAAATTGCAAGTTCCAGGCCAGGCTGGACAATTTAGCAAGACCCTATCTCAAAATAAAAAATAAACAAGCTGGGGATGTACCTCAATGGGAAGAGTACTCACCTATCATGTACAATGTTCTCCCCCTGCCACTCTCTCTCAGATCTTTGAAAATGTTGTCTTTGCCTGGAACAATCTTTCCCTACAAATTCTGCTTAAACATTATTCATTATTCAGTTTATAGTGAGGATATTACTTCCTTAAGGAGAACTTTCCTGAAGAGAATGGTTCCATTTCCCTAAGCTAGGACCCATATTAAGAACTACCATAACAATTCTTTTCTAGCATCAATCACACTTTTTTTTTTTTTTTTGAGACAGGGTTTTCACGTTGCTACTTTCTCTTTCTGCTGTCCTTAACCCCATACTCCTTTGTATTACTGAACTATATAAATGTACCAAAATATTCATCTGGAAATCTGAGTTGTTTTCAGTTTGGGGACACAAATAATAAAACTCTTATGAATATTTATAATGCTATTTTTTCTATTTAATACTTAGGAATGGAATCACTAGGTCCAGTAAAGCACATTTAATTGAGAAAGTCTACCAAAGTAGTTGAACTGTTTTATAGTCATATCAGCAATGAATGAAATTTAAAGATACTACAAATCCTTACCAAGACTTGGTAAAACTAGTCCTCTTAATTTAATTTCAGACATTCTAATAGTCATGAAGTCATGCCTCTTAATAGATTCCCCCCTTTTGGTTTGTACAAACAGGGTCTTGGTACAGCTAAACCTGGCCTCAAACTCTAGATGCTTCTGTCCCAGCCTCCTAAGTGCTAGGATTATAGTCATACACCACCATATCGTCTTTATTTTGCTTTGATTTTTGGTGATACTGGGGATTGAATCCAGAGGCTTATGTAGGCGAGCATTCTACCACGGAGCTGCTACTTCAAACCTTATAAAATTTTATTTTGGTGTAGAGTCTAAGTTGCCCAGGCTGGGCTCAAACTTGCAATCCTATCTTTAGCCTCCCAGATTGCTAAAATTACAGGCATATGCCATCATGACAGGCTTATATTATCTTATTATAGAAATTCTGTACGTATTTTATTAGATTTACTTTTTTTTTGGTACCAGGGATCCAACTTGAGACCTTGCACTTACAAGGCAGGCGGTGGAACCACTGAGCCAAATCCCGGCAGTACTGGATTTACTCTTTTTTTTTTAATTAGCGTTTTTTTTTTCCTTCTGGTACCGGGGATCAAACTCAGGTCCTTGAGCTTTCAAGGCAGGTGGCAGAACCACTGAGCTAAATCCCCAGCCCTAGATTTATTCTTAAAGAATTTCATGGCTTTTAATTATAAGTGTTATTTATTTACAAAAATTGTTACTAAGTGTTCACAGTTCAAATACAATGATTTCTATATATTCACCTTAAAACAACACAGAAACCATATTGTTAAATGCATTCATTAAGCCCAACAGCATTTAGGAGATTTTTCCTTTCCTAAGACAAGGCCTTGCTATATTCAGTGCTTTAAAATTTATAAGAGCTGAGTGTGGTGAAGAGCTGGGCATGTCTGTAATCTCTGGGAGTGCTCTGGGAGGTTGAGACAGTAGTATTACACATTTGAGCCTAGCTTAGGCATTTTGGCAACATGAGAAGATACCGAGTCTTCAAATAAAAAATAAAGGGTTGGCTGGGGATGTAGTTCAGGCTCTGGATTCAATGAGAAAAGAGAAAAAGAAAAGAAAGGAGAAAATGACTAAGACTAATGGCATAAACAACAGAAAAAGAAAAAAATGGCATTAAAAAATATGTAGGATTACTGGATTTCTTTGTAGTTGTTTCTACTGGTTAATGTTAAGAATCTCCACCCCATTCCTGACCTGTTTTTGCTTTTTTAATTAAGAGAGGGTCTTGCTATGTATTCAGGATGGCCTTAAATTCACTATATAGTCCAAGCTAGCCTCAATTTTGGTAATCCTCCTGCTTTAATCTGCAGAGTACTAGGATTATTAGGCATGTATCAAACCTGGCTAAGATTTTTCTCTTTAAACTGGTTTTCAGCCTGTATGGTGGCCATGCTTGTAATTGCAGTACTTGGGAGGCTGAGACAGGACTGCCCCGAGTTTGAGGCCAGCTTGAACTACATAGCAAGATCCTACCTCAAAAACCAAAACCAAACCAACCAACCAAACAAACAAAAACAAACTAGTTTTCTGAAATCTGATAACGGTGCCCTTTAACTGGTGTGTGTGTGTGAGAGTGTGTGTGTGTGTACTGTTTATCTGGTGTGAAATTTATAGAAGCTTCAAGAATCTAGGTTACAGCTGGGCATGGGTATACACCTATAATCCTAGCACTTGAGAGGCTGTGGCAAGAGGATCATGGACAGTTCAAGAACAGCCTGGGTTACCCAGCAAGTTCAAGAACAGCTTGAACTGACTAGCGAGATCCTGTCTCAAAAGACTAAAATTGTGCTAGGGATTTAGCTCAGTGGTTGCCACTGCCTACCTCGCAAGCTAAAGGGCCCTGATCCCTGGTACAAAACAAAACAAAACAAAACTACAATCTATAGGTTACGGCTTTGATTAACTGTGGAAAAATTACAAAAACGTTATTACTTCAATTTTTTTTTGACTCATAGATCTCTTCTACTTAATTTTTTTGGTGCTGGGGATGGAACTCACGGCTTCTGCTGCATGACAGGCATTTATACCACTTAGCTGCATCCCTATCCCTGCAGTTCTGTTCTTATAGGAGTCTGATTGCATGCTTATAAACCCTATTGATATTGTACCATAGGCTACAAAAGTTTTTTCCCTTTTGGTTAGTTTTTTTTTTTGCCCCTGTACATTTGACTTTGTTTGGATAGCTTTTATTAGCATTTCTTCAAGTTCAGTGAGCTTTCCTTATGTAGCATCTACTATCCCATTCAGTAAAATTTCACTTCTGATACTGCATTTTCCACATGTCACATGACTTTAAAATATTTAGTATTTTACATTTCTCTCCATATTCATGTTTTCCTTTCAATTTTCAAAGGCAGCTCTTTTAATATTCTTGTTCTGCTTATTCTACCATGTTATTTCTGTGGTATTTTTTACTGATGGATTTTTCTTCTGGAGTTATATTTTCTTGCTCTTTGCAAGGTCTATTAATTTGTTATTGGATGCTGGACTATGTAATGCTTTACTAATAAATATTTGAATTTTGTGGTCCTTGTACTTTTTAGAATTACTATTATTGTTTGGTTTCTTTGAGATGGAGCTTCACTATGTAGTTCATGCTAGTCATGAACTCACTATGTAGCCCAGATTGGTCTTGAATTTGTGGCAATCCTCCTGCCTCAGCATCCCTAGTGCTGGGATTACAGGTATATGCCACTATGTTGTTATACTTTTTAAAATGTTAAATTAAGAAATGGAGTCCTTGTGTAGCATTGGTAAATATAAAATAGAACAACACTGTGGAAAAAATTATGGCAGTGCCTAAAAATATTAAAAATTAGAATTACCATAAAACATAGTAATTATACTTCTTGGTATATACATCAAAGATTTAATATTTGTATACAATATTCATAGCAGAACATTGCAATAATAATCCAAAAGTAGAAGTAGCCCAAGCATCTACCTGTATATGAATGAATAAAAATATGACATACACATATAATGGAATATCAGTGTTAAAAAGGAAGGCAATTTTTTGTGCAGGAGGGGTCCTGGTACTCAGGATTAACTCAAGGCCTCTCCTATATCCCAAGCCCATTTTTTATTTTGAGACAGGCTTTAAGTCACCCTGGCTGGGTCTGGGCTTATGGATCCTGCCTGAGCCTCCCAAGTTGTCGGGATTACAACAGGCATGTACAACCACACTTGGGTTTTTTCTGTGGGCTTTTTGGAGACAAAGATCTTGCTAGGTAAGCTGGGCTTAAACTGTAGTTGCTCACGCTGGCCAGGAACCCAAGGTTTTCCTGCCTTAGCCTCCAGAGCACAGCTTGGATTATCATGTTCAGTTAAAAAGGCAACTGACATACTACAAAATGGATGAAACTGGATGATACTGAGCTCAGTTAAATAAGCAAGTCACAATAAGGCAAATACTGTATGACTCCATTTATATAATATACTATAGAGAAAGAATAGAATGATGCTTGCTAGGGGTAGTGGGGGAAAGGGCCTAACTTGATATTAAATGAATAGTTTCAGATTTGCAAGATGAAGTTAGATTTATACAACAAGGAGAATGCACTTAACATTGGTGAACTAAAAGAAATGGTTAAGACCATAAACCATGTATTTTGCCATAATTAAAAAAAATTTTGGTTAATGTTAGTTTTAAGAGTCAGGTTAACTGTAGAACAGTCTGACCCCCTGCATCCTGTTTTGAATCTTTACTAGGGTACCTCAAGTATAGCTGTCACTCCAGGGATACCTTAGCCCTGTTTTACCCAGTCTTCATAATTACTTCAAGAATTCTAGGGCCGAGGATTTGCCTCAGTGGTTAGGCTGCCTGCCTCGCAGGCAAAAGGGCCCAAATCTGATCCCCGACACCAAAAAAAAACAAAAAAAAAGGAATTCTAAAGTTGATACTCAGAATTCACGTTGTTTTGCCATGTATAAATTTTCGGAAGTTTTCATTTCACAATTTCTTGTTTATTCATGGTATATCTTTTTGTAGTTTTCACTTTTGAGCAAGTAGGGCCTACTACCAAACAAAGATTTAAGATTACTTATCAAATTCACCTAAACATCCGTGCAATCTTCTTTTTATTCTTTTATTTTTTGGTACCAGGAATCGAACTCACATCCTTGCACTTGTGAGGCAGGCAGTGGCACCCTGACCTAAATCCCCAGCCCTTCTTTTTATTCTTTACCACTGTATCCTGGATCCCTATGAATTTCATATAAATTTACTAATCTTTATTAGTCTTCAAAGTCAACAGAAGCGTGAATTTATAGATGACAAAGCTATGGTCTGAATAGTTCATAGTATAATTTGCACAATATTGCTAAAACTGAGTCAATCAGACCCAAGTCAAAACTGTATGGCATTTCTGCCTGCCTTGTAAATACAAGGTTCCAAGTTTGATCCCCAGTGCCAAAAAAAAAAACAAACCTGTATGGCATTCAAATTATGTCAACACTCTCTTCTCACTTAGAACCTTTAGCTACAGCACATGTATAATCTCGTTTAAGCCTTAATTCCAAATTTATGGAAGGCATTTGTGATTAACCTTAATATGGTTCCCTGAAAATAACAGTTGCTCAATAATGTATTATAAAAGAAAAAAAAATAATGTATTATAAAAGGACTACATGCATCATCAGTGTAACAATATTTGCAATTGGCTAAAGAAAGATGAAATGGTTCTATGAAGCTGGGTGCAGTGGTGCATGCTGGTAATCCTAGCACTCTAGGGAGACTGAGGCAGGAGGGTCCTGAGTTTGAGGCCAACCTGGGCTACTGTGTTTGAAAAAAGTTCTATGATTATCTATCTTTTTTTTTTCTTTCTTTCTTGAGACAGGGTCTTGCCTTCCAAGTGCTGGGATTATAGGCATGCGCCATCATGCCCTGCAACTTCTGTGACAGAAGCAAGCATTAAAAAAGATCATATGAATAGATTCATTTCATCTACATGTCAAGACTTAAAAAGACCGGCCAGGCATGGCGGCTCATACCTGTAATCCCAGCATTTGGGAGGCTGAGGCCGGAGGATCGACGTGAGTTCAAGACCAGCCTGGGCTACATAGTGAGTTCCAGGTCAGTCTCAACTACACAGTGAGACCCTGTCCCCAAAAAAATCAAAAAGATCAAAAAAACAAAAAAAGACTTAAAAATACCTAACGTGGTACTTAATACCACTGGAAAAAGACTTAGATTTACTCATCAATGATACCACACGTACTTAGCATGCATAACAATGACTGTGGCTATTAGTAAAGTTACACACTCTTAGTATATGATGCTTCTTGGACTAATTTCAACAGAGAAATTAGTTCAAGGATGTGTCATGAGGCATCTTATTAAAAAATGAGAATTACTTTTTGCTTCTACACTGTTTGTAAACCTTAGTTTACTAAATAGATTATGTATTTCTAGAGAATTTTTCATTCTTTTGAATATACCTAGAAGATTAAGAGTGTTCTAGTTATTTGCCTTTAAACTGCAAAATAAAGGCTGTGTTGCTAAAATGTATCAGAAAGATAACAACCAAAACTAAGGATATACTAATCGAAAAAGCTTATGTTTATATTTAATTAAAATTCTCTAGACTAAGCCAGGTGTGGTGGCACACGCCTGTAGTCCCAGTACTCAGGAGGCTGAGGCAGGAGGATTGCTGTGAGTTCGAGACTACCCTGGGCTACATAATGAGTTCCAGGTCAGAATCAACTACTTAGTGAGACCCTGTCTCAAAAATCCAAAAAACAAACAAACAAACAAACAAATAAATAAATATTTAGACTATTTGCATTGGCTCTGCAACCTAATTGGCCCACTATCAATCAATGATGAATTGTAATTATTATTATTTTTTCTGAATCTGACAGAGAACATAAATCTGTAGGGAAGACAGAACATTAATTATTATGAATTTGTGGTTAGGAATCCTTTTTTTTTGGTATCGGGGATTGAACTTGGGACCTTGCACTTGCGAGGCAGGTGGAAACACCACTGAGTTAAATCCCTAGGCTAGGAAGTCTTTTTCCTATTCCTTCCACAACAAAGATAGCTTTACTTCTATTTGCTTTTACTGATAAGTGTCATCTTTGGGGATTCCAGCTTCTTACATGAAAATCTGAAGTGATTTTTCTCTCCCTAAGTCTTAGGCTTTGTCCTTCCCCTTTTATACCTCAATGTGTCCCAGTGAATCAAACAAGGAGATACAAGGGCAATTCTAATACTTCATATCTCTGAATTTATGTTATGAAAAGTTCCCGTTTCCAATTTAGTCATGTAAAAGTTCAGTCATGTTATAAGAAATGTTTTCCCTTTTATTTATATTGGGTTTTAGGTACTAAAATGTTCTGCACAACTAATCTATCACAGGAGAAAAAGAGCTCTAATTTATTCTAGTGCTATCAGTCCTTATCCTCTTCAAGCTGACAAACTGTTCCTTGCTCCACAGCCCGAATCTGTTTTTATTTTGTCAATTACTCATTTTGTTTAAATATTTCACTTCTTAGTGACAGTACTTTTTTACTCTTTAGCATTCCCTTTTGGAGGTGTTTTCTTTTTTTGTTTTGTTTTGTTTTTTGAAACAGGGACTCACTGTGTAGTTGAGACTGACCTGGAACTCACTATGTAGCCCAGGCTGGTCTCGAACTCATAGTGATCCTCCTGCCTCAGCCTCCCGAGTGCTGGTATTACAGGCATGCGCCACCACACCTGGCTTCTTTTTGTTGTTTTTGAGACAGGGTCTCACTATGTAGTTCAGGTTGGCCTTCAACTCACTATGTAGCCCAGGTTAGCCTCAAACTCTTGGCCATACTTCTGCCTCAGCTTCCTCAGTGCTGGGATCATAGGCGTGTGTCACTATGTCCAGCCCCTTTTTAGGTTTCTATAACATGTATTATTTGATTTTTTCATATTTCTATCTCATTTACTAACATCTTTTTTTCCCAGTTACCATACAAATGCTGTTTCGTAGGTCTCTAGCCTATCATCTTCTCATTTTAAACATCTTTCTTGGGCAATCTCATTCATTGCCACCTTCAAGTTTATATACATGAAGCTAAATTTGTATCACTATCACAGATTATCTCTGAAGCTGGAGACCACCACTTCCAATTCTCTACTCAACATCTCTACCCCAACCAGTTACAATTTAAATGGAGTATAAACTCTGAAGTCATTAGCCACTGTCTCTTCCTTCCTCCCTCCCTCCCCCTTCCCTGCTTTTGTTGGTAATGGGTTTGATTTCAACACCCTGCGCACGCTGGCCAAGCATTCTACCAGTAAGCTATACCCTCCAGTGTTTATATGCTATTTTCATCCATTTCTTCTGTCAAACTCCATTGTTCCCACTATGCTGTAGCATTTTGCTAACCGCATTTGTGTCAGATGTATTACTATTCATAATTATTTGCTGCCCTCCCTTCAAAGGTTTACACTTTCCAGCCCCTACTGATAGAACTTTACTTGCTAAGGCACTAAAACAAGAGAAGAGCCAGTGAATTCTATAACATGGCCCTTTTCTCTTGGCACTGATACTGGTCTGTCATCCAGGGGCTTGAGGAAAGACAACATGGAACAGACTCTTGATGGTCATACAGCATGAAAATACAGTTAGTGTCTTCCTGTTTTAAGCCACTGGGACTTGAGGATCATTTCTTAAAACCGTGAATTCTAGATAATTTTCACTGATGTAACACATTAAATTAAATATCTATCTTCCTTATTCAAAAATGCTTCCTAATATCCTAATTTCAATTACAGTAAACTTTTGACTCTTTCAAATGGGAAAGCAAACCTTTATGTGATACAGTCCACTATTACTGCTTTTATAACCTCATTTCTAACCACTACTATCACATATCCTTTTGGCTCCAATGATATAGAATTTTCCAAAAACATTTATTTTATGGTTTTGTGATTTTCTTTGGAGGTGCTGTTGTCACATTTTTTTTGGTACCAGGGATC
Organism: Fukomys damarensis; assembly: GCF_012274545.1. Classification (NCBI taxonomy): domain Eukaryota; kingdom Metazoa; phylum Chordata; class Mammalia; order Rodentia; family Bathyergidae; genus Fukomys; species Fukomys damarensis. The sequence continues at coordinate 55,449,961 of NW_022900945.1, read as the reverse complement.
GAACTCAAGACCTTGCGCTTGCGAGGTAGGTGGCGGAAACACTGGGCTAAATCCCCAGTCCATGTCGTCACATCCTTACCCTTGATGTTGTCCAACTTTGCCTACTGAATTTAATATATAGTAGTATATATATGTGTCACTTCTTTGTGACGTATTCTTAGTTATCCCAAGAAGACAGAGCATATGCATATCATAGCATTTGTATATTACTCTGTTACAAAATTTAGTATGCTGTTTGCAGGTGAGTATGTTTGAATCCCTGAGAGTAATAACCTTATATTATTCATGTTTTGAATCCTAGTGCTCAATACTCATAGTAAATCACAATAAATATCTGATTCAATGAATAAAATGGCCTCATGACTAGAAAAAATATAGGTTTAGATATTCTCTCTTTTGGCTACTAAATTAAAGTATTTTGGTGACTTCACTGATATGCCTGTTATCAAAATCTCATTCTTTGTTCTGGTACCGGTATTTTCATAAAATGCTACATGATAAATCTTTTAGGCTTTTAAGGGCACGTACAACCCCTGTTACGTTTTTTCCATTCATTTATTCATTTAGACAGGGTCTCCCTATGTAGTTCAGGCTGGCCTAGAACACATAGTAGTCCTCCTGCCTCAGCCTCCCCAGTACTGGGATTATAGGTGTATACCACTATGCCCTGTTAGTCTTCCTTTTCTTAAACAGACCTTTAATAATGTAAAAAAAAAAAAAAAAAAAAGCAACTCCTATTTTGAGGGTTAGGGGGAATGTTAGGTTGCAACTGGCCCTGCAACTTGAGTATTTTTAATCCTAGTCCAGGTAGACTATATATAAATCATTAAAATTCATTATTGTTAAAGTCTCCCTAAAACACAGAAACAAAGCAGCAGGAAAGACACAAGCACTGCTGTTTAAATTCCTCTATACCTCTGGCAGTAAAGAGTTTCTGGAATGCTGAAGCTAATCACTAAATGAATCAAATAAATAGTATGTTGAAACAGTCTGACACAGGTCTTGAAGTGATAAAAAAATTAGATATTCTCGGAGCCAGGGATTTAGCTCAGTGGCATTATGTCTGCCTCACAAGAACAAGGTCCTGAGTTCGATCTCCAGTACAAGAAAAAAAAAATTAGACATTTTCACCATAAGTTATGAGTGATCTACTAACCAAAGAGAAAAAAAACTAAGAAATAGTATGTCACATTGTTGAAAAAAATTTTATGACTTTTCACTGTTTAAAGTTCATTATCACTAATGTTCATACTAATCTTTGCAGCCTCACACTCAAAAACTGTTCTTATTCTAGATACACTGGTTCTTTTTATTTTCTTGAAGTCACTGTTCTCTTTACATATATTACTCTTACTGCCTGAAATGAACCTATCACTCTCTCTCTCTCCTGAAACTAATACATTTAAAATTACTTGTTACTCTTTAAGTCTCATTAAAGGCAGAAAAGACAGCAGGAAAAAAGAAAGAAAAAAAAGTATATATTTTTTACCTGTTGAGATAGGGTCACCATACATAGTCCAAGCTGGCCTTGAATTTCTGTTACCCAGACTGGCCTTGAACTTCTAATCCTCCTGCCTTAGCTTCCCAAGTGCTAGGATTATAGGCATGTACCATCACACCTGGCTGGGCTTTTTGGCACTGGGGAATGAACCCAGTACTCCACCACCGAACTACACCTCAGCTCTAAATCTATGGAAAAATTACACAAATATGTTATAGTTTATTAGTCAGTTTTTTGATTGATTGATTGAGGCAGGATCTCACTTTATAGTTCAGGCTACCCTCAAACTCAGTCATCCTCTGGCCTCAACCCCAGGCATGCGCCACGATGACCAGCTTTATATATTCTGAAATATACAAATATGGAAAGAAACTGAAAAGTTCAGGTTAAAATTAAGTTTTAATAGTTTTAAGTTTTAATAATTATTTTGCATATTCTCAGAGATCTGTGATTGTTATTTTGGAAATTATTACTTTACTAAAGAATTTTACACACATCAAAAAAAAATGTATTAAATAGCTTCACAATTCCCAATAATTCACAATTCCCTATTATAAAATATACTCTTTAACCTCAATTTACTGGTTTGTTTGTTTGTTTATTGGTATGGGGATTGAATTCAGGCCCTTGTGCTTGCCCGGCAGGTGGCAGAACCACTGAGCCAAATCCACAGCTCAGTTTACCTTTTTAAAAGAGAACAATACTGTATTGTTTCAGTGTAGACTATCACTGATTCTCACATATGAAATCCTCCCTCACTCCACCTCCCACAGTCCTGGGAAACCTTTGCACTCAACTATATCACTACTCCCATTAACTCTCCCTCCTTCCAAGACAGGGTGGTGAAAGTCATTAAATTGCTTCAACCTCCCAGTGTGATGGGATTACACGTACGTACCATCACACCTGGCTCACCTTTGTTTTCTTTTTTTTACCCCCAGTACCGGGAATCAAACTCAGGACCTTAAGCTTGCTAGGCAGGCATAGCACTACTGAGTTCTCAATATTATATTGTAGTACACTATATTATATTACAATACGCTATTGTAAATCATTACAAGTAATAGGAAACTATCTTGAAAATCTGGTAAAACAAACAGCACTAGCCTGTTGAAGAAGTACTCTCAGATGAAGACCTCTTCCGGGTAGGGCTACAGTTTGTGCTCTCTGATGGTCGCTGGGAAGGTTTATCTGAGGTTGACTGGGAACCTGAAAAGATAAAAATCATAGGGAAATTCATGTCTAACAGTATCAAACCATTCTGTGTCAGAATTGTATATTTTAGTTGCTGCCACTGCCATTCCCTGTAATAATATAACTTGTAAGCTGACAATACGAGGAAAGTAAGTGGAAGACAAACCACACATCTGTCAGATGTTGCTGACAGAATTTCCCAGGTGTCATATAATTGCTCCTGTATATAAAATTCTTTACATACATTAGTGGAGGGAAAACTAGTTTTAGTGGAATAATGAACAATGCATAGAATTTAGTTTTTATGTATCATCGCTATGAAGCATCATTAAAAACATTTAAGAAATAACTACCAATGTTCTAACTAAAGCCATTCCTGATTTTATGATTGTACTAAAATTCATATAAACCCACAAATAAAACTTATTAAAAGGGCTAGGGATTTAGCTCAGTGACACCTGCACCTGCCTGGCAAGCACAAGATCCTGAGTTCAATCCCTGGTACCAAAAAAGAAAAAACAAAACCAACAACAATAACAACAAAACTTATTATAATTAATTAGGAAGTTAATGTGAGATAAGCAATTCCTATGTAAGTGCTTCATTTAATAGAATCACAGAAGAAAAGTAAAGAGTTGGACCTTGAATACACACATTCTATCCAATTTATAAAAATAATTTTCACATTGCTTTTCGTCTATAAAAATTCTGCAAGAACTGAGAAATTTATCCATGGTACAGAATAAATCTTTGAAGTTGTATACATAAGGTTCCTATTACAAACATAAAAGGTCATGAAAATAAACTCAACTTCCTTTCAAAAAGTCTTAATTAATTTTAGCAAAATCACAAAGTGATGTGGCATATTTAGCTATCTCTTGCTCAAGAGAAGATGTATTGCTCAGGAAGATTATTTTCCTGAATAAAATATACTTGTTATGACACTGGTTTCCTTATAATCTAAAAAGCCAACTGTTGAGAATACATAATGAATGTCTACCTTATTTTTACCCAAAACAAAAAAAAAACGAGCAGTACATGAAATATTCACTTTTATCTTTAAAAATTTATGAATAAAAAGTTCTAACATATAACTGGAGGCACAAAAGATAAAACATCTAAACTCAAAGATAAGATTTTACAGATCTGCCTCTAACTCTTTAATGAAGAAGTGATTTAATCACTGAAGGAAAACAGAGATGGAAGAAATGAATAGAGGTAAGTTTCTAATATTTCCTTTTCTTTAAGAGAAATAGTAGACCATAAACTTTCTTTCAATTAAGCAGTACTTTAATCACATCACTGTAAATATTCTTTTAGTAGGCTACTGGCAGCAATGCTCAGGTGAGATGTAAGATTTGCCATTCAAGAGCTATGATAATATACGTTCTTTCTAAAACAGTGATGAATGATGTGAGAACTATTCAAGAAGCAAGACTGTTTATTACTGAATCATAAAAACAGATACAAAGGGATTTTAAAAGTCAACAGTACAATAATTCCCCTTCAAATACGGTTCAGATAGGATCAGATTTCCACTAATTAACTAAATGTAATAAAACACCTAAGAAATAAAAGCCCAGGCATCAATGAAGACTTTAAGTATTAATACTGAAAAATTAATATACAGAATAAATATATATACCCTACTGAGACACACAGCCAAGAAAGAAGACAACAGTGGCCAAGAAGCTTGAGACATTTCTGAACTCTATCACCATTCCTGATGAATGGACGACTGTAGATTAAGAACCAGGGAATAAAGGAGTTTGAGAGCACTTTTTATAGTCTTCTCTCTCAGACATAAACTAACAACATATAAGTATACTTTTATATGTTATTATGTACTAGATATTGCAGGGTGGGGAAAGAGATTATAAAACAGTATTTTAATAGTCTCTGCCCTCAAGGAGCTTATTCAGAGTGTGTATGTCATCATGTATTACATTTCAGGAGGCATCTGTGCCATCCATCCTTGAGCTCTGTCTTCAGTTCCTAGACTATTTGAAAATGTTTCCCAAATTTCTTGGTCATCTTCAAGAAAGTCTTGATGAAGGCTTCAACTATACCTTTGATCATCAGGATATCCTGAGAATCACCCTGCCTGGCCTCACCCACCTCAGGGTAAAAGAGGGTACAGGCACTTTCTTCAAAGCTCCTTCTTTTGGTGGCATCTGGAGCTGCAGAGGAGGCAGTGGGAGGTGGAATGGGGGTCAGATCCCCGGAGATCGTTATTGGCAGCATTGTACAGCAATTCCTGAGAAACTGAAACAATTGAAGAGAGAGATGGCTTAGCTCACTTAGCTTGGGAGCCATTTTTCATTTCCTGAAAGTAATGGAGGCCAGCAGCCTATTCTTAGGATTTAATAAGAGGTCGGAATAAAACGTCATTCAGGAAGGTTTTCACTTTTCATTTCTGAAAGTCTCTTTGAATTCCCTGTTCACACAGGGCAGAGCTGTTAACAGTATTCCATATTTAAAGAGAATAAAGTTATGTCCTTGAGATACAGATCTCTATGGCTTGATCATCATCAGCTTTTGAATCTTTTTCATTTAAAAACATAGTAGTAGGAGTAATAAGAGGATGAGGATACTGAAAAAACATTACCCAATGACGCAAAGTAAACAAGTTTAAGACTAGAAAAACGATGCTGTCAACTATGTACAAGGAGTATCAACCTGTTAGAAATGTACAAAAGTAATGTATGTTAAAATTGTCCTAACAACAGAAATCATATGAAATCTGCAACACTATGTGCAATACTATCAGAAAAATACTGTTTTGTAAGTCTCATTATGCAGCTGAGTGACTAGAGAAGAATAAGGTAATGTCCAGAGAGAACCAGCTTATCTATTTTGACAGAGACCAATATACCTATGCTTACAAATCTAAAATAAAATGAAATGCAGAGTTGAATGTATGTTATAAATTATATGGAGAAGAAAAGCATCCTCCTGGGTTTGATTCCTGGACATGAAATAGCTTATAGGATCAAGGTAAGTAAATGTGCATGAATTAGTAAAGCACTGTATTTTTTTTTTTTTTAATTGGAGACTGGGTCTTGCTATATAGTTCCAGCTGTTCAACTCACTATGTAGCCCAGGCTGGCCTCAAACTCATGGCAATCACAAGGTTGTTCTGAGTACCAAAACAAGATGAAATTAATCTCAAAAATCATTTTACAAAATTTAAAGTGCTTTATAAATTTTAGTTATCATTATATATAAATTTGCTCCCTATATTTATTATGGAACATCTATCTATTTAGTTTTAAGGGAGAGGTTTAATTTGGCTCGTGTGTCTATTTTATTTATTACTGCTGATGGGGATTGAACCTGGGCCTTGTGCAACCTAAGCAGGTACTTTAGCACTGAGATATACCTACCCCAACCTCATCGTGGAATTTTTATACCTTTAATATTTACTTATGTCACCAACATGCTTATGTTAACATTCAATATTAAAATAAAAATTAAAGAGAGACTCATGCCCAACTGGGGAGTTAAAACTAATCTAGAATTTCAACCAATTATCTTAAATATACAGTGAATCCCATTAGGGAGTATTCATATGACAAGTCATGGGTCAGTGCTTATAGAAGAGAAGAAACCTCCTCTGAAATGAATCTCCAATTCACTGACTCTTTACCATAGCTTTTTTCTTCTCCCTTTTTTTTTTTTTTTTTTTTTTT
>NW_022900945.1:55388977-55443436 GCF_012274545.1 Fukomys damarensis | reverse complement strand
CTTTTTTTTTTTTTTTTTTTTTTTGAGACAGGGTCTCACTATGTAGTTGAGATTGTCCTGGAACTCACTAGGTAGCCCAGGTTGGTCTCGAAGTCACAGCAATCCTCTTGCCTCAGCCTCCCAAGTGCTGGGATTACAGGCGTGCGCCACCACACCCGGCTACCATAGCTTTTCTAGGGCTGGGATTATGTCCTGAACTACAGCAATAAAACCAGATGTGCCGAGTGACAAGTCTGAAGCAGAAGCTGCTGTTTCTGTTCAGTTGTTTACCAAGGAACAATAATTTTCTGCTTTAAACATGTAGTTCTTTGGATTTTTCAAATTATGGTTGTTTCCATAGGCGTTGTTGTTTTGTTGTTTTCTCTATCAAGTGAGGAATGTTTGCTCATGTATCAACTGTGGTAATTTTAAATCTGCCCAGAAGGATGTGTGAAGACCCTCCAAGTTCAAGAAAATCCAGTTCAACCCTCGAATTCAACAAAATCTGATAATTTCTCCAAGAGTACAGAGATATCAGAGTTCCTATCATTACTCATTTCAATTTACTGTAAAGATGAAAACAAATGTAAACACAAAATACAAATGAGAATTCCACAGCTCACAAAATTTGGGGTAGAAACACTCTGGCGTCTCTCAATACTCAAGAGCCTCAGACAAATATTTAGAAGTTTTACACATGTAAGTGAAGTAGAAATTATAGATGAATCACAAAATAAGATATATCTGAACATACCACCGCTCAGCCATCCTGACAAGATATATCTTATCTAAATAAAACCAGACTTTACCTTAAGTATGTACTATTTAATAGCAGTATATTCTTTTTCTTTGTTGGAAATAAAGTCCATCAGGTAAATAAGAAGGCAGACTACTACTAAGAAGGGAAACTGACAAACAGTATCACAAACTGGAACAGTATATAGAGGCAATTCAGGATTAAAAATGAACTTGGACATGGGAAGGAGCCTTAGAAATAGTTCTGATTATAGACTCTGAATTTAATTTCGCTATCATGTAGTGAACTTTTAAAGATAAAGACAGGTCTTAGGAAAACATCTGTGTCAATTCAGACAAAAAGGAGGAAAGAATTTTATAGCAAAATTATGAGATGAAATCATGGATAATAATGTCAGAAAGATGAAAAAGGGAAAAAAGAATGTAAAAATTAGTGCTAAGAATCTGGCAATCTTTACATTATACACAAAAATGAGCAGAGACAAGGTTTTCTGAGGCTGATTTGTCACAAAAGATTTGGACTAAAACTATACGGAGGAATGCAAAGAAATCAAAGATTAAAAAACAAAACAAAACAAAACTACTCTGACAGATGCCTGGGTGTGAGAAAAGAGTTAAATGGGCAAAGATATCAGAATAAAGAAAATTCTCACTGGTAAGTTTGGTGTGGGGGAGGGGAGAAGGGATGGAGACACCACCAAAAAAAACCTGAGGAAAAAAATTCAATGTTACTACTTCATTGAAACTCTGAACATCCTAGGCTAAAAAATGTCCAGTTTTCCTGGTGCTGAATACAAATCACTAAGAGAACATAGTAAGTGAACCTAATAGTTTGACTGGATAAAACATGCATTTCTTTCAGTCTAAATTTACTATGGTATTTTAATTTTTATAACTTAAAATAGTATGAATTTTGGATACCCCGTTTGGAGTTCAACTCTAAAGTACCACTCTGCTTGGAAATGATTTAAATGAACAGAATGTCTGATGTTTCCAATGCTACAAACATTTCTGTGAAAGCCTTAGAAAAACAGATTAAGTGTGCTAGAATTACCTGGATACTATTAGTTCAAAGATGACATAAATTTATTTTAAAACAATATATTTTAAAATAGTTTTAGCTGGACTATAGCTCAGTGTTAAGAGCATTTAACTGGTATGCCAAGGCCCTGGGTTCAATCCCCAGTACCAACAAAAAAAGTTTTCTAACATTTAATTCAATCTTTTATACCAAAATTTAGATGCTTATAAAATTAATTAATTAATTAATTTTGTGGTACTGGGGATTGAACCCAGGGCCCCAAGCAAGGTATAGCTCACACCCTTCTCTGAAATGGAATCCTTTTGGACATTCTCAGAACTCTACTCATCACCACAAGTAAGTTTTTGCTTTCATCTCCATATGTTCATACTTTACTTATGAATGTACTTTGCACACAATTCTAGAGAAACTGTCTGAAATATATTTTTCCAAACAAAAATATCTAGTTTCAATTTATTTGGAGGGCACAAAATAGTTAACAACATTCAAATATGCAATGCATAATACTTACATGCAGTAAGTCACCTCCAATAATGTTCCATTGTCTCATTATTTTATTCTTTGTAAAGTATAAAGGCTAAACACAAGATACTTGACAATACTGCTTTGTCTGTTTTGGAAATAAGGCCACAAACTCTGCCATACATATAGATAGCTATGAGTCAAATATGCTTAAAAACGAGAATCTCTAACATTTCAGGCCAGATACTCTCACTAGATGTATTTTATGTTGGGTCTAACAAAAACAGGTTACATGGACAGAATCACTTAGTTGGATTAGATGAAACCACACTTAGCCTCACTTAAGTGTGTAATTTTACTACAACTTCATTTGCAAAATGCTGATAAAAAACTGTTAAATCAATTTTCTTGATTTTTTTTTTGTTTTGTTTTGTTTCTTTGAGATAGGGTCTTGCTATATAGTTCAGGCCGGTCTTGAACTCCTCCCTATTCTCTTGTCTCAGCCTCCTGAGTGTTGTTGGGATGATAGGTGTTAGACTGTTAGTCTTTATTTTTTAATATAAAACAACATATGTTAGTCTTTATTTTTAAATATAAAACAACATACAAATTAGAAAATTAGGCAAACAGTCACATGCACTTAATTTTTTAAAAATTGGGAATCGAACTCGGGCCCTTGCACTTGCAAGGCAGGTGGAAGAACCACTGAGCCAAATCCCCAGCTGCACATAATTTATATATATAAAAAAAGTTACAACCAGGTAAATTGCACAACTCTGGGAAGCTGAAGCAGAAGGATCACAAGTTTGAGCCCTGCCTGTCTTAAAATAGAAAAAGACCTAGGACATAGCTCCTTGCCAAGGCTCTGGGCTCAACTGTACTACAAAAAAATAAAATTAAATTAAATTAAAAAAACTTCAAAACTGATTAGATCTATAATTCTTTGCCTGTGCCCTTCATCTGATTTCACTTATTTTTTCTGAAATTTACATCAACATTACCTATGTAATATGTCTGCTTTGTTGGGCATCGGGTGGAAGGCATGTCTGTAATCTGTTACTCAGAAGGCTGAACCAAGAGTGAGATCCTGCCTCAAAATAAAAACAAAACATTTGGGGATGTAGCTCAGCAATGACTTGGGTTTGCTCCTCAGTACCACTCCCTGCTAAACAAACCCTAGAACATGATTAAGTCCACTTAGGGGAAATAATGAAGAATCTTTACTTTTTTCCATAATCACTTATCAGTTTCAGATATATTTTCCTTAATAATCTGGACTCTGCTTTAAAAAAAAAAAAAAAAAAAGAACCCTTTGGAATTTTAGTTAGTTAGTTATTATTATTTTTTTGGTACCGGCAATCAAACTCAGGTCCTTGTGCTTGTGAAGCAGGCAGCGGAACCACTGAGCTAAATCCCCAGCCGTACATATATATTTTGAGATAGTATCTTACTCTGTAGACAGGCTGTCATTGAGCTCACGATGTAGCCCAAGCTGGCCTTGAACTCCTGCATCCTCCTGCCTCGGCCTCCAGAGTGCTGGGATTAAAGACATGTACCACTATGCCTGGCTGAAATAATTTTAGATTTAAAGAAAAATTGCAAAGATAGCATAAAAAGACTTCTCATGTATCCTTTCTCCTAACTAATGTTAACACTTCACATTGCTATGGTAGGTATCAAAGCTAAGAAATTAACACTGGCATTTTATATTAATGAAATTCTAGATATTGTACAGCTTTCACTAATTTTTCTACTTACTATACTTTTCGGGTTAGAGTGTCCAATCTAGGCTATCATATTGTACTGTTTTCACATGTCCCTTAGTTTCTTCTGATCTGTGACAGTTTTTCAATCTTTCTAGTTTTATGAGGTCCTTGATACTACTTAGACGGGTGGGGGCCAACACAGGGCTGTAGCAATGAGCTACATACCAACCCTTTATTTATTTTTATTTTGAGACAGGACCTAAGATTCAGGCTGAACTTGAACTTGCAATCCTGTCTCAGCTTCTCACAGTGCTGAGATTAACAAGTATGTGCCACAATTTCTTGCATAACAGTCAGCAATACTGGCCAGGCATTTTGTAGAAAGTCCCTTTTTTCCTGTTAGATTGGGATTATAGGTTTCTGGAAAACATACACAGGGATGAAGCTCCCTTATCACATGACAACATAATGTCTTAGCATAGGTAAAGTCAATTCTGTACTTGGTTAATTTTATATTTGTCAGGGCTATTCTGTGTAACGTTATCTTCCCCTTGGCACACTTCATTCTTTGGAAATAAGTTATTATCCAGCCCACATTCAAGAGGAGGAGGACTAAGCTCCATCTCCTAATAGGGGATGGTCTATATATAAATCATTTTGAATTTTTCTGTGAAGAGTATTTGCCCCTTCTATTTATTTAGCCAACCATTTATTTTTATTAACATACACTTTTGGATATTTATCTTTAAGATTACAGCCTAATACTGTTACTATTTGGTCACTTAAATTGTCCAAGCTTTGGCCACCAGGAACTGTTTCAGGATAATAATGTCTCAAAGGTGATCAACAATTCTGTAATCGCTCAGGAAAGAGTAAATAAGTAGAAAGAATTACTACCACAAAAGGGTGAGAAATAGCAAAATGTAAAGGTATAAAAATTTTAATTATTTATATCTCAATTCCGATTACTTGGTGTCTAGAAACCTAACTACTCCCAGATCACAACCTACTGCCAAAGCCAACTGTAAACTTTCAATACATCTGCAATTGATCTAACACTTGACAATGTTGACTATAAATTCCCTTGAGAAACTCAGTGTCAAAGAATATCTGTAATCCAAGCACTTGGAGGCTGAGGCAAGAGGATCGCTGGAAGTTCAAGGCCAGCCTGGGCTATACACATAGTGAGTTCAGTGTTTTTAAAAAAAAAAAAAAAAAAAATTCATTGTGAGCCAGGTATGGTGGGTGTATGCCTGTAAAATCCCAGAACTGAGGAAGAGGAGCCAGGATGATCACCTTAAGTTTGAGGCCACCCAGGCTACATAGGCCAGTCTAAAACTATATAGCAAGTCTCTTTCTCAAGAAACAAACTCAGGGTGCTCACTCTAAATATTGTATTTTCTTCTAAAGGCTTTATTACTTTTTAAAATTAATGTTATCGGTACATTTTAGATATAATTTTTTTTTAATTTATTTTTTTGGTACCAGGGATTGAACTCAGGTCCTTGTGCTTGCAAGGCAGGTGGCAGAACCACTGAGCTAAATCCCCGGCCCTTAGATATACATTATGATCACATTCATCTTTGGGAACTTGTACCTGGACATGATATATCTTAGTTCTTGTTTTTTCCCCTTCCCTTTCCCCCTCTTCCACCCCTATTTACAAAAGCTTTATTTCCGTTTTTTTTCTTCTTTTCTCATATTTTTCTCTCCCTCCCACCCCCCTCCTTGAACCTTTCCTTCCTATTTCACATTATCTGCTATACATTTTGGTCTTCATTTACACTCAGTTTCTCACACCAAAGAGACAATTCAGTATTTATATATGTGTATCCTATTTATTTCACTTAAAAGAGTGTGGACTCAGGCTGGGGATTTAGCTCAGTGATGCCATCGCCTGCCTCAAAAGCACAAGGTCCTGTGTTCAATCCAAGGTACAAAAAAAAAAAAAAGATATGCATACAATCAGCTATGTAAAAGTTTCATTTTCAGGTCTGGCTTCTTTTGAGCTACAGATTCTTATGTTACACAAAACAGAACGAAAGCTAAAACTATTTGTAACTTTGCTTTTTGTGACTCTGTTCAACCAACTGTCCTATCTGGGAGCCACTCTAGTATCTTTTCTGTTTCCTTATTAACTGGTGCTTCTGAATATGTCTTTTCTATTTCTACCTAAGTTTAGCTTTCATAATATTTTACTCTCATAATATTTACCAAAGTACTATGATAATCTTTTCTCTAACCCATTTTTTACACTGTTGTCAATGTAATCTCAAAAAATCACCCTTCTTTAAAAATCCTTAACCTTCACTGCTTACAGGATAAACTCCAAATACTTGACACGTCTGTCCCTGCCTATCTTTCCAGCGTCATAACCTAGTTCTCGCACCAGACTAATAATACTTAACTGAGTACAGTATCACAAGCCTGCAGTAAACTCATTTTTCAGTAAGAAATATTCTTCACTACTTAGGCTTTGAATGCTAGATTTAAAACTCCTTCCCAACACCTTTAAAATGAGTCCTTCACTTTTCAGTATTAGGAATTATCAACACTTATTTGTACACATGTCTGTGTCCTCTGCTAAACCAGTAATTCTTTAAGGCAGAAATTACGATGTTACTTATAGCTACATTTCTTTGCACTTGGCACACAACAGGTACAAAATAATTCAGGATAGCCATCACCTTAAGGAAAGAATAAAAACACATAAAGTATACCCTAAACAAAGTAAGTTCTGATTTTCAAAGTAATTAAATTAAGAGACATCTGAGGTTAGTGTACTTATTTCCTAATATTTTGCCTGTCTTTCCCAAACTGTTTTTTTATTAAAAGGTTAAACTTGTTTCCCTATTTACCTGGAAAAAAAAAAAGCTTATTAAGTTATTAGAAAATAACTTAGAAGTGTAGTAGGAGGTTGGAGAGCTATTCTTTGCTTTGGGTGGGAAAAGAGAATGAAGAATTTGATAGGAATGAGCTGGGGAATTTGATAGGAATGGGGACCCATTTCCCTGCTCAGTCCCCAGAAATTCAGTCCCCACCTCACCTCTAATCCCTACAGTTCCCCTCAGGAACCCAATGTTTTAGCCCTCTTTGCCAAATCCTAGGGACTCATCCAGCATCAATTTGTCTTTGCCATGGCATAAAGGCTGAGACTGTCAGGAAGAAAAGGATGGTAAGCAGGGGCTTCCTCAGGATAAGAAGGGCTTAGCCTACCCTAAACTCTACCACTAAGCTATGTGTTCCTCTATCCCTTCCTCCTTCAGGGACCTGCAACAAAGCCCTGGGGCCCTGCTTGGCCTCCTAGCTCTCCCTACACACTGAAATTCTGGACCTGTTGGCTAAAACCTAGTCCTGTCCCCTCCAGGAGCAAGAGGGCCATTTTCTGTAGCTTCCAGATTTCTCCAAGCCTAGATCCCATACTTCTTGAGGATAAAAAACAGCTCCACAGCAGAATCCTGTCATCAGTGCCAGACGACTAAAGGCCAAGGCAGAGCCCCTCACCTTCCCTCAGTAGGACAAGGGCACCTAGAATTTCTGCTAAGAGTATGGATGGGATTGAATGGAAAAAAGCAAAGACTATGCCACACTGCTTTCCCCACCTTAAGCCCGCCAAGGGAGCTCCCTGCCAACCCTCCCTCATTTTTGGAGCTCAAAAGTGACATACCACTGTCCATCTTCAACCCTGTGTTGCAGGAGTACCAATGACTGGATGACCCAGCAGGAATCACAATACTCTCATCACCCTCATCATCTTCCTTGGGAACTGGAAGGGGCGAGTCCTCAAATCTCAGGAATGAGCAAAGTAGAACTCCCTCCCCTCAAGTATACTGGGGCTTGAGGCAGTAAGAACACCCCAGCCCCCAAGATTAGTGGCTGGGAGTCTGACCAGAGCTGTGTCAAACTACAAGGAAGGGTGTGAGGGCTCAGGCCTAACCCACTAAGAAAAGGCTCATCTCCCAAGGTTATACCTGAGAGACAGCTCTACCTTCCTTTTGAGTAAGAAAAGGAAGGTGAATCTCACAGAAGGTGAAATTAAGATTATTCTCCCATCCCTGCCACTGGCAATTCCTAGCCCTGACTGAAGGACCTAGAGACTGCAAAAACTTGTAGCCCTGTCTTCCCTTCCCACTAGACTTTGTTCTTTTTATGGTACGAGAGATCGAACTCAGGTCCTCACGCTTGCAAGGCAGGTGACGGAACTCCTGAGCTAACTCCCCAGCCCCAGACTTTGTTCTTAACTTCTGAAGTACTCACCAACTCCAGGTAGTATTAGAACGGAACTGAACTGCTGCAGCTCACCGAGCTAGTAACAAAGAATTGGTAATAGAACAGACTTCACTGAGGTTGGTGCCTTTTTTTTGTTGTTTTTTAAAGAAAAAAGAAAAGAATTCTTATTCTTGTTGTTTTTGGTTTTTTGGTACCGGAGATCGAACTCAGGTTCTTGCACTTGCAAAGCAGGCACCAGAACCACTGAGCTAAATCCCCAGCCCAAGAATTTATTTTTTGTTTGTTTGTTTGTTTGTTTTTTTGAGACAGGGTCTCACTATGTAGTTGAGACTGACCTGGAACTCACTATGTAGCACAGGCTGGTCTCGAACTCACAGCGATCCTCCTGCCCATCTCCAGAGTGCTGGGATTATAGGTGTGCACCACCATGCCTGGCTTAAACCAGAAATTTCTGCATGTTAGATTTCCCTGCTATCTCACTTGTGCCTTGAGAACCCTCAATCCTGGTTCACATTCACTATTTCACCCCAAGTGCCTTCTTGGGTGATTTCAATGTACATATTGATGATACATTCAACAACCTAACCTGATCTCTCACATCATCTTCAACCTAATTTCCCCTTTCTTTATAAACTTATTTTCAAACTCACTTGTTTCCTGATGAAAAAGGTCAGTCACTTCACACAACAGGAAACTGCGAGGACCACGGCAAACAGAAGAAAGCAGGCACCAAATAAAGGGACCCCGTTAGATCCAGGAAATATGACTGCCATTTTTTGGTGGTACTGGAGATTGACCCTATCATATACACACTGAGGTACTCACCAGCCCCTCTCCTTTTTTTGTTTCGTTTGTTTTTGTTGGTGGTGGTGGGGCCAAGATCTTCCTAAGTCAGTAAATTGCCCAAGCTTGTTTTAAATCTTGGCTTCTCCTACACCAGCCTCCCAGAGTTCTGGGATTATAAACATGTGCCACCACGCCTATTCTACTTTTTTTTTTTTTTACAAGCAGTATTCTTTCTCGTTTTGTTTTATATTGCTTTGATTTAGAGACTGGGTCTTGCTAAGTAGTTCAGACTGACCTTGAACTTACTCTGTGCCCAGGCTGGCCTTAACTTCCAGTGATCCTCCTGCCTCAGCCTCCCAACTACTGGGATTACAGGTATGCACCACTATGTCTGGCTGAGAATTCTAAATTTTGATCCAAAAATATCCAGATTCTCCTTCGGAAAATCTCATCGCTTTCATGATTATACATCTGTGATACACACATGTATACAGTATGTTAATGTATTTCTGTGTAGTGAAATAACTCATACATCATTGATAAATAAGAGTATTACCAAGATAATAAAGAAAATTGTGTTGGATCACACATTATTTTTCAAAGTATAGATTTTTTTCAGCACCAAGTTAGCAGTTGAGCAGTGTATACGCTAACACAAAACTAAATGCTAAAGGCAAGGAGTATTGTAGTTCTGTTCAAAATGCCTATTTATCTCACTTTCTTCCATAGGCTTTCCTACAAGTGTTTCCTGTGTGCTTTATCCCAATCTTTATGCAAAAGAAACTAGAACTGGCATTGCTACAAGTCTGCTAATGACAACCTTTTGTGTCTACAATTAAGCAGCTTGAGCCCATCTATGTACTGCCCTCTATCAAGCTACCTTTATCTTTTCCTAAAAAGTTAACTCATGAGGATTCCTTTCATTTTAAGCAACTTAAAGTCTTTTTTTTTTTCTTTTCCAGTCTTTAGTCAAGGCCTCACTACATAAACTAGGTTAGCTTAGATCTCAGTATGTAGCCCAGGCTGGCTTCAAACTTGCCATTTTCCTGCCTCAGCTTCCTGGTGCTATCCCCCTCCATACACACTGGGGATGGAACTCAGGACCTCATGCTTGTGAGGCAGGTGTGGTGCCACTGAGCTAAATCCACAGCCTTTCTGTTGCTATTTCTAGAATGATTATATTTCTTAGTGCTCTGTTTACAAAGCTGCATAGGTTTTAAGGATCAGCACCAAATTCTTATCCAAAAGCTCTTTCCTTTTAAGTGAAGGACACTATTAAACAAAAGTTTTCAAAATCCTTAACAAAATGCTGACCTCCAGCCAAAATTTTTCTAATGAACCTCAGAACTAGATATCCAATGCTTAATGAGTAACTCCACACAAACCTTATATGCACCTCAAGCCATATGTATGTACTACAGGGCTAAGAGTATATAGCTCAGGGGTAAGAGGGCTTGTTAAGCATGGTGAGGCCCTGGGTTCAACCTCCAACACAGCAAAACAAACAAAAACTGTATTTTAGAAAAAGCAAACTCATGGGCTGGGGATTTGGCTCTGTGGTTCCACCACCTGCCTTGAAAGTGCAAGGGCCCGAGTTCGATCCCAAGTACCTAAACAAACAAAAAGCAAACTCATGCTCTCCTCTAAATCTGCTCCTTTTCCAGTCTTCTCTGTCTTAGTACACAGTACCACCCATCTATTGACTGTTCATACAGAAATCTGACAATGCTCGTCCAAAAATCACCACTATCTTATGTAAATTACCGCAATTCCTTACGAGATTCCTTGTCATCATTAAGTGGGGGTACTAGGGACTGAACTCAGGTCCTTGCACTTGTGAGGCAGGCAGCATCACCAGTGAGCTAAATCCCTGGCCTCGTCATCATTTTTATCCCTTCCAGTTCAATGTTCACAGAGGAATTAACAAGATCTTTTAAAAATGCAAGATTATATTGAATACTCCTTTTTCCTTTTTTTTCTTTTTTTTTGAGAGAGAGTCTCAATTTGTACTTCAGGCTGGCCTTAAACTTACAGCAATCTTGCGTTTGCTTCCCCTGTACTGGGATTATAGGTGTGTGCCACTGTGAATTCTGCTCTTTTGCTGTTAGAACAAAATCCAAAATCTTTAATATATGGTCTGGCTTCTTTCTTTCATCACATATCTTAACTATTCTCTCTTCTGTATTCCCTCTTCTACCACAATGAAGTTTTTTTCAGTTCATCTAATATCTAAGCCTCTTTTCTTTCCCAGTTCAGGTTCTTAAAACATGTACTTCACTATTGCTTCTCATTTTTCAAGTCCCACTTTTTTTTTTTTTTGTACCTGGGATCAAACTCGGGACCTTGTACTTGTGAAGCAGGAGGCGGAACCACTGAGCTAAATCCCCAGCCCTCAAGTAACACTCTTTATCCTCCGACCATAACTTATAATTTCATGTAGATTCCCTTTCCTTTGTTTTTACCTCTTTACTCTGATGTATTAACTTCACAGCATCCTATTACATTAATTTCACAACATTTTCTTCAATCATGCTATTATTTATTGGCTTACCACTCTCTATGTATTTGTCTTCCTTCACTAAACTGAAAATGAACGAGGCAGTATCTGGTCTTTACTATATGCCAGTGATTAGAAAGTGCTGATGTTTTTGGAATTCAATAAATTTATGAGCAAATTAATTAAATGAATGAGTAGAATACTTTTCTCCTAACTGCCGCTTATCCTTCAGGTCTCAGTTTAGGATCACCCTATTAGGAAAGCCTTTTCTGAGACCATTTCATGCTTTCAAAGACACCTGCTCTTTCTCTCTCCCATTATCATAATTTTAATGAAATTGAAAGTGATCTGTTTGCTTCTGGTACTGGGGATCAGACTCAGGACTTTGTGCTTGCAAGGCAGGCACAGTGTTACTTAGCTAAATCTCTGGCCCTGCAAGTGATTTTTTTAATTAAGCTATCTCTTCCACTAAAATTTTCACAGAAATAATGAAAGTGTGTACATTATATTATTCCGTTACATGAAAGTAGAATGCCTTACAAATACCTGATATTTAATAACTGTCATTAATGAAATACTTGTTAAAAAAGTAAAATGAAACTCATTACAAAATTTTTTTCTCTTTACATTGTTAAGAACTAAAAAGAATTTCTGCAATAAGCCTTTATTTTTCAAAAGTTCATGAAAAGAAAATCAGAATAAAAACTCCTTGTCTCTGAAGGTTTCTTCCCTTAAAGTATTAAGATTTTAATCTTTTAGAGGAATGATAACTAACATCAGCGTTGTTCTTGTATACAAATCAATGTGCTGAACACTACCACGCTATTTATTTATTTTGTTACCTGGGATCAAACTGGGGTCTTTGCACTTGTGAGGCAGGCAGTGGAACCACTGAGCTAAATCCCCAGCCCTATACTATTTATTTCTTATGATGATCCCATTATACACTAAGTTTCCAACTTAGGAACATTTGAGTTGCAAATTTTCACAGATATGAAAGAACCTTGCATTACTGGAAGTGAACAAATTGCAGAAGCAGCTCAGGTATCTGCTGGACACTGCTGTGTGCTTACTGTACAGTGCATTATTGTACAGTAGTATAGTGGCTCAGTGCCCAGGAAGTCTGGAAGCAAGGGGAAAAGCAGCGGTGAGGTGGAGGTTTAGTTTTTGCTTTGTATTTTATACTTGGATCAAAGACATATAAGACTCATTGTGTCAGATTTATGAACAAGTCCAGCTTATAAATATTCTCCTAGAAAGGAACTTGTTCACAAATCAGGGACTTACTGTATAGGATTAGGATACTGAAATTTAGATAATTAACTTAGAGAATTGGATTTTCTGTAGAAAAATACATGAGAACACACACATATATAATTTTACTCACAACTTTTAGAGGATTTATAGACTTTCTAGAGCTAATTTACAAACCCTTAGAGTTGAGATCTCTAATAAACAATTGCTAATTTCAGTATATTTTTTGAGATCTTTCTGGTTTCTTTTTTTTGATACCAGGGATCAAACTCAGGACCTTGCGATTGCGAGGCAGGCAGTGGCATCACTAAGCTAAATCGCTGGCCCTTAAGTATATTTTTTATCTGACTGGGTAAGGCTTACTGTTTGTTTTCTTAGTTTTACAAAGAAATTTTCAGATGTTACACATGTATTATGTAGATGTGCTTCAGGTGTTTTTGTATCTAACTGAAGCAGCTTTTGTGAGGACACCTAAAGGTACTCTGCTGAATGAAGTCCTTTTGAATATTCATTAAATTTTACAATGCTGAAATCTTTTAGTGCTTAGATTTTTATGATGATACACAAGGTTAATAACATATCCTTCCTATAAAACAGAAGCATTTATAATTACTGGATTAGTATATATTAAAATCTTACTACTAATACATCTAAAACCACTTCTCATTAAGAAAATTGTGCATAGCCTTTTGGCACAAGAAACATTTTT
Organism: Fukomys damarensis; assembly: GCF_012274545.1. Lineage (NCBI taxonomy): Eukaryota > Metazoa > Chordata > Mammalia > Rodentia > Bathyergidae > Fukomys > Fukomys damarensis. The sequence goes on along the minus strand of NW_022900945.1, from coordinate 55,430,015 downwards.
CCTGGATTCCAAAAATTCTGTTTTTTTTTTGTTTTGACAATGATAACTCTTTTCAAACACTAAAGTAATGATAAGTAATGTTAAGACCTTATTGTACTTTTTTTCACTATCACACTTTTTACATCTAAGGAAAATGAGAACTTCAAAGATTTCAAAGTACATTTATAAAAACAAAACTAAAAAAAGATCTATTTAAACTTCAATATGTATGAGACAACCAGTGGGAACATAATCTGATTGCTCCAACACAAATCTATAGACAACAAAATTACCCTCTTACCTGTCAATGTCTGTATTGCCCTTTCACTGGAAGGCAGTGGCTCCTTTCTGTGAGGCCGATTTAGTGAAGTGTCTTGTGCAGAAAAGAGTCCAGGGCTATCAGTTAATTTCTTCCGGCCACTGGAGTTAGGGTTTGAAACTCTGCAGCTGCCTATTGCACTTGTGAAAAGATTTGTATGTTCATCGCTGCTGGCTGGCTCAGAGTTGGGAGTGAATCCTCCAAGGGACAAACTTGGAGAACTTTCTGAACAGTCAATTTGTAAAGGTGTCTGCAATCCCAAGGCTAATGGACTAGATTCTGAAGGTTCCCGGTGGACCCATTGCTCTTCTCTATTTATTAAGCTCTTTGAGGGAGACAGATGAGGGCAGGACATGTGACACCGGTGCTTTTCCTTATGCTTATATCGCTCTCCAATAGTATCCTTTCCAAATCGATAGCGCTTCAAAGACTCCAGGACTGATCTGGAAGAGCCAGTGTCCATGGAAACCTGGGGTTGTTCAGAAGAACGGTGTTCTCTGTGTTTGTGACGGTGCCTGTGTTTGTGCTCGACCATCCAACCGTAGGCCATTTCAGGAGGTACACTGGGGTAAGTACTCATGGAAAGAAGAGGAGTCCTGCTGGTTGTAAGGAAAGCCTCCTGTCGAAGGAGCTTATGCTTTTTCTTATGGTATTTAGTGGGATTAAGAAGTAAATGACCAGCATGCATGTAGGAAGGAGGTGGAAGTGGAGTGGTAAAAGAAGGAGATGGAGGAGGTGGATAAAGAGTGGGAGGGTATCTTCCATAGTAACCTAATCCTATGGGAGCAGCTGTAAGGGGCGAAGGAGAATAAGGCATGCTGTAAGAAGGATAGAATCCAGTACTAGAAAGAGGAAAACTAAGGCTGTGCATAAAAGGCATTTCAGCCATTGCCTCTCTCATCTTAGGGGGCCTCCCTCTTTTCTTTTTTAAGTCAGGTTTTCGAATGTAGTGCAAAGGGTCTAAAGGAAAAGAAGGATGTGTATAGAAACTATTAAAGTTGATTCGAAATATAGTTGGCAGAAGGTCTCGGGGAATAAAATGATGGCTTCTGTGGGTGATCCGAATTTCACTTAGACGACTTATTAGTTCCTCCAGCTCAGCAATAAAGTCTGGATCCTGTCTATTTCGAAGCTGGGGATATTTCTTTTTCCGTTTTCGTTTTTGCCTTTTCATCTTGTCATAACTGAGGTAATCATGACTTCTGCGCTTACATTTGTGTTTATGTTTTTCTTTGAAACTGCTTAGGACTGTAGATGTTTCAGGGGGAATCAGAGAAACATGCTCAAAAGAATGCCTCCTCTTTTTTTGTCCACAAAATTTCTCTGCCCTATCTGATGTGCTGTTATTATCTGTTCCAATTCCACTATCACTGGGAATGGTTTCATCACTATGAGACTCACTGATTGGGGAAGGAGTAGCTTCTTTCAGAGATGTGAGTTCACTCAAGTGGGAAGGAGAATTTGGTAACAAAGTAGGAGGAGATAATCGTCTCCTCCCCTTTGAAGCCTTTTTCATTGCAAGAGTCTGTATCATACTGCCTGGTCTAGAGTGTAAATGCAAATATGGCACTGAGCTGGGTTCAACAAAGCCTGCATCACTACTTACAGGGCTCTGACCTCCACTAGTCCCAGAAGACTGAGAGCAAATAGGCGATGGAAGAATCTCAGAACTACTAGCAGATGGAGGCAATAAAGGGGGTAGGATCTGTCCTAATGCAGACCCAGCTGCCTGTTGAGCTGTTTGCTCAAGAACAGCAAGGCTGGTAGGGCTACCAGAAAGAATGCCATTTAAGACAGTTTTTGGTTTTCGACCCCTTCTCTTTCCTATGTAAATGGTTCCTTTCTTGCTGACATTTATTTGTTGGCCCAATTTAGTGCCAAATGTGGCAGCAAGACTTGACACTGTATTATGGAGTTTGGATTGCACTTTCCCTTTATTACTTGATTCTACAGAACTGGAAAGTATCTGATTCAACAGCTTCTTTCTCTTTAAAGTCTTCATTTTATTTATTTTGCGGATAATTGTTTTCATTAGTTGTCCATTGTTTCTCTTAGCGATTTTTTTATCTGGTTCCATCTCAAGGTCACTCATACTACAGACATTTTGCCTATGACTGTCATCTAAATCATCTGGATCTGGGAGTTGATCTTCACTCTCAAAGAAATCACTGCCACTTCTATGGTTTTCACTTTCAGACTCTAGCTTGCTTGGACTTTCAGTGGCAACAAATGGAGCTACTGATAGTACAGGTGGCTTCATCTTGACTGGTGACCTCATTTGCCTTTTAGGCCTGCCTCTCTTTTTTGGAAAAGGAGATACAGAAAGACTTTGTTTGAAAGAAGGAATTTCAATTTCTGGTTGTAAAATTGGGGGCTCTTGTTCTTCCTTGGACTGTAAAGAAAAAACTTTGGAGGCAGGGATTTTTAAAGTCCTTTTTGGTGGACCTTCTAGTTGAGGCATCTCTTTAGATTTAGGTCTTCCTCTTTTGGGCTTATAAATATCTGACAAAAGGTCACTAGAGACACACATACTGGAGGACAGTTTGTGAGTAGCAAATGACTTATGAGATGGTTTATCACTATCAGTTAAGAGAGCAAGAGGAGCTGCAGATTTGCTCAACTTTGGTAATCGGCGTTTAAGGAAGTCATGATCGACAAATGAAGATGATCCAATGTTTTTCATAAACTTGGCTGATTCAGAATTATTATTTGATAGTGAGCTACATGAAACATTTTTAAAAAGATCTGCTCTTTCTAATTCTAGCCCTTTTGGAGACCGACATGTGCTTCTTGCTACCACTTTAGTCCATCGAGGTTTTCTTCCTTTTCTTTTTTTTAAAGGTTTGGACTGCAAACTAGTGCTTAGGCTTTCAGCAACTTGGCAGTGTTTGTCTGATGCAGTTACTGCACCAAGTTTTAGAAAAGGTTTGTTACTAAATAAACTAGTGAAGTTCATAACTGAAGGAGTAATTGTATGAATACTGGATTCAGTCAAACCTGGTTTTTTTCCTAGAGAACTTATTCTTGAAATATCAATATGTGTAGTTTTTGAATCATTTAGCTCTTTATCAATTCCTTTACACTCAATACTTATGCTATGACCCATTGACCTATGACTGATGTTCAGGTGGGTACTTTCAGAAGTAAACTGGTTCTTTCCAACAGATTCAGAAATTTCTTCCATCAGTTCTGTGGTAGGACTTAAAAGTAAAGGGTTAGGAGCCAACTGTGAAGAAGTTTCAGGGGGACTTCTTGTTAAAGGATTAATAGATACAGTAGGTGATGCGGAAGGGAGATTGCTTTCTCCTACTGCACTAAAAGGGGATTTAGCTGAAGATGCATCAGAAGCACCTCCCATTTGAAAGTCTGGAGAAGTGCAATATATGGGAGGTTGCTTTTCATGCTTTGAGGTTTCAAAAGATCCCCTTTCACTGGATGAGAAACTGTCTTGCTGAATGCATGTTCCTTCATTAAACATTTCTTTCTCCAAGTTAATGATTTCTTTTCGGACTGAGAACTTTTCCAACATGTTTTCTTTACTCTGCCGTATAATATTCTTCTCAAAAGTTTTGCTGGTGACACTATCTTTCAGAGATTCAGAAAGTTCTTGACTTTCATGATTATTGATAGTTGTACTACAAGAAGCCTTCAGTTGTTCCTGAGTGGGGAGCAGTGCTTCAGCTTTAAGGTTTATGGCATCTTTACTGACCAGTCCCGCCACAGGACAACTCACTAGTTTCTTTCCAATGTCCTTATTAACCAATCCCATTGCTGAACTTGCAACAATCTTCTTCCCACAATCCTTGGCCACTAGGCCAACAGCAGAACCCAATTTCTTTCCCAAGTCTTTATTAACCAATCCAACCACAGTGCCAAGTCCTAACTTCTTGCCAGACTCCTTATTCACTAAACCTGGAACAATACCAATTCCTAGCTTCTTTCCTGTATCCTTTGTCAGCAGTCCTACTGTAGTGATAGTCCCTGGTTTTTTGCCTAAGTCTTTATTAATGAATAATGCTGTAGTGCCAGCTCCCAGTTTTTTCACAGTGTCCTTATTGACCAATCCTACCGCTGCATTAAACACTGGCTTTTTCCCAGGATCTTTAGTTACCAATCCAACTCCTGTGCTGATAGCTGATTTTTTAATTAAGTCCTTATGTATTATTCCAGCTACTGAGCCTATGCCTGCTTTCCTGATCAAATCCTTGCTAACCAATCCAGCTGCAGTGCCAGTTCCTAGCTTCTTCGGTTTTGTCTTGGAAGACTTGGAAGGAGGACAAGTAGCAATGAGCTGTGCCAACTTTTCTGTTACACTAGTTCCTCCATTAAGTAATGATCTGTCCTTTAAATCAGGATCCCGGCTACCAACAAGTGTAGATGGTGTTGCATTAATGTAATCTGCCATTTCTGAGTGTACTGGAGAAAGTTTCTTAGATAGATTATTTTCTCCCTGTAAATGAAGATAGATGCTTTCTTCAGATTGGCATTCAATGGCTGCAACATCACCTGCTTTCTTGTACAACTTTGAAGGGTCCTAAAATTTGAACAAGAAAAAGGTTTCAGAGAGAAATTCTTATATTCAATTTAGCATTATGATCCAACAAACTAATTAATAATATAGGCAACAGAGCTTTCTATTTTGGAGACAGGGACTCACTACGTAGCCCAGGCTGGACTTGAATTCACTACGTAGCCCAGGCTGGCCTTGAACTCATGGCAATCCTCCTGCCTCAATCTCTCAAGTGTTGGGATTACAGGAGTGCACCACCACACCTAAGCAATAGAGCTTTTTACAAAACTGACATTACACTAATGTCACACTATGTTAGTTCATTTGCTGCTATAACAAAGGCTATCAAGATATGACCCTTATTGACCTCAATCATAGAAACCCAAATATACATATCTTTAAATTTAATGGGTCTTTAGAAGTATCTCTATGATAATCTTTGACATTATTTTAAACAGCAAATTAACAGTCTATTTTTACCTTACTTGTGGCCTACTAGTAAATACCCTTTAAACAAATGTTTTTGAAAAGAGATTATTTTCAGCTACAGAAATATTTTTAGTTATGGCCCTCTTTCAAATAATAGTTCAGTGCCTACCTCTTTCATTGATTTCAAACAAAAGTAGGACAATCTCTGACCTACTTTACTCCTTTAAATCATTCTCAATTAACAGTCTCAAATGAGCAGGTCTCAATGTGGGAAAACTAGAAAAAACCAAACATTTTTTTCCTTATTTTCTTAGGAGTACGTTTTTATAGAAGAGCAGTATTGGAAGTAGTTCTTTTTTTGGGGGGGGGCGGGTACTGGGGATTAAACTCAAGACCTTGAGCTTGCAAGGCAGGTGGTGGAACCACTGAGCTAAATCCCTAGCCCTTGAAAGTAATTCTTGCTATTTACTGTAAACTGCTAATTCATGAATCTTTGCTATATACTTTACAAATGAATTGGCTACTTTGTATAATTGTCTTTTATTTTGGGATAACTACTAAACAGTTCTTCCCAAGCATAAAATTCTCATGGAAAACTCAAAGAAATGTAAAGTCATGCATATCTGTGCCTAGGAATATAAAAAGATGAGAAAATTTCCTATGTAAATTTATAAATGTAATGCTAGCTCAATAAAACCAACAGATTTCAGGTATAGAAAAACTGATTATAATGTTCACTGGGAAAAAATACATAGATACTGTTTTAATGACAGATACATGAGAAGACAAAAGAACCAATGGAACAGGTTAGAAGGCTCAAAAGCAAATCAAGTATGTATGGAAAAATACTATACATACATTATTACCATCCTTAGAAAATTCAGTAGTAACTAAAAAGAGTCTATATGTATTAAACTACAGCTTTTGAACCAGGAATCATACTTCAAAGATCTATTTCAAGATACATCAGGAAAGTAATGCCTACAAGGCTATAGAACACATCACTATAGCAGAATTCTGTCCCAATCCAAACGATTATCTACAGGGGCCTGGTTGAACATACCAATGTACATTTGTATAACAGAGCACTAAGAAACCCCCTATAGATTATACCCATAAACAAATCCTAAATTCTAACTAGACAGCATATTATGGCAATATTAGTAGATATAATTACTTTGAACCAAGATAGATTCTATAGATAACCAGCAGACACATAGATCAATTAACTGTGAATGTTGTTAGGAACTAAAATTTGGGGAGAAAGGAAAAAAAAAAAACAAATATGTAATCAGAAAAGAAAAGCCCTTTTTTAGGTTGGAATAAGAACTGTGAATATATTCTTGCCTCTCTATTTACTCCATCTAAAGAAATGCCTAAACACAATGATGATCCAGTAGCAATAAATGCCTCTAATACTCAAGACTTTAGTCTCTAATATCATTTTCCACTGAAGCCAAACAGAGCTCCTGTTAGCATTGACCATTTCAATGGATTAGATAAGAAATAAAAACTATGATCCTGCTGATGGTTCGTTCTGTCTACTTTGTACTAGTCACTCTACTTTTTTGTTTGAAGTTTCCTATAATGAAATCTGTTCCCGAAAAAAGAAAGTTCTTAGCCAGGTGTACTGGCACACAACTATAATTCTAGCACTTAGGAGGCTGATAATTTTGAGACTATATGCTGAGATTCTGTATTAAAAAAATGATAAAACAAGGGGCTGGGGATTTGGCTCAGTGGTTTCACCATCGGCCTTGCAAGTGCAAGGACCCAAGTTTGATCCCTGGTAACAAAACAAAACAAAACAAAAACAGAAAAGAAAAAATAAAGTTCTTGGGCTGGAGATTGCAGCTCAAGCAGAGTGTATGCCTCGCACGCACAAGGCCCTAGGTTCAATCTCAAGCACCATCAAAAGACAAAAGGGGGGGGTGGTAGAAAAAAATAGTTCTAATAGTAAAAGAAACATACACTTCAGTTTTTAAATGTCTCACTTTCTCAAATCATATAGAGTAAGTTTAGTTTTGTTTTTTTTTTTCCCCAATAGCTTTTCATACATCTGAACTCAGTTAAAATATTTAACCTATTGTCTCAAGCAGTTTTACTTCTTTCTGGTCAGTTTCTGATGAACATGTTTCAGTTCGTAAATATGCTTCATATATGTGGCAACTATTTTGGAGCATAATACATCTAATGACTGATACAGAATAAAAGAAACTATTTCTCCATTTGGATTGAACCATAACATTTGCCCAAGAGAAAAATGGCTTTTGATAATCTCATATACTACTGATTTTGTGTGTATGTGTATGATTCTGAAAACTGTATTGGTTACTGGTGATATCCTTTTACATTTGTAAGAAACTTTAAAATGACAAGTAGAAAGAGGTATCATGTTAAGAGAGTCTATTATGTTAAGTACTAAGGAAGATAATGTACTAAAATATCCCTTTAGGCTGGGTATAGTGGCACACACCTATAAAACTAATACTCTGGGAAGGCAGCATATCTAGCAGTACTGTATCTTCCCTCTTTATAGCTATAATCAAGACCAAGAATTGTTTTATTTTCTGAAATATTTTATTTCCCAGAAATCCTGAGGCTTTGCAAATTTCTGAAAAGTAGTCTTCTAATTTCTAGTTTTACTGCACTGTGATCAGAGAAAATTCATTTTTGCTTACAGTGATAGATTACTTTAATTTCTGAGTACCAATCTGTTATGGATTGAACTGTGCCCTCTCCTCCTAACCACAACCAAATAAGGGCAAGGGATTTAGCTCAGTGGTTCTACCACCTATTTTGTGAGTGCAAGGTCCCAAGTTCAATCTCCCATACCAAAAAAAAAAGTTACCTCCAAATCACAAACAAATTAAACCAATTTAAATTTTTACTCTGAATATGACTATATCTGAATACAGAATCTTTAAGGGGGTAATTAAGGCCAAAAGAAGTCATATAGGTGAGACTATAATCCCATACAACTGGTATGCTTTTATAAGATGAGCAAGAGTGCTCTCTCTACCATCATCTACTCTGTACACACAAGAAATAAAGACTATATGAGGGCACAACAAGAAAGTGGCCATCTATAAGCCATGAAGAAGGCCAGGGATTTAGCTCAGTGGTTCTGCCACCTACCTTGCAAGCACAAGTTCGATCCCTATTACCAAAAAACAAATAAACAAACAGTAATATAAGCCATGAAGAGAGGTGTCATCAAAACCCAAACCTGACAGCAAACTTATGTTATACTTCCAGTCCCAGTCTTCTGAACTGTGAGACAATTTTTGTTATGCAAGCCACTAAGTCTGTGGTATTTTGTTAAAGTAATCTTTGTAGTCTACTATACTTCGTATTGGTACATTCTGATCTTTCACAGCTTAACTACAAACCGTTTATTATATGGAATGCGGTTTTTAAAAAATTGTTTCATCTAAAACTCTGGAAAAAAAAATATATATATATTTGTTCTAGGGAGACACAAAATAACTTACAATACCCCTGGCATTCAACAGTTGCTGACTCTGTACCATTAGCAGTAATAAAATATACTCTTTTTCCTGTCCCTACTTCACAATCGTTATGTGATACTAATTTTTTGCATTTTTATCAGTTTATCAATTTTAAACAACATTGTCTTGTACTTACTATAATAAATGAAATAAAGAAAAAAATATATATATATATTTTGTACCAGGGATAGAACTCGGGTCCTTGTGCTTGCAAGGCAGGTGGTGGAACCACTAAGCTAAATCCCTGGCCCCCAAAAAATCAATATATTCTTAAATTACTTGTTTTCTCTCTATTCTAATTTTTGCAAATTTACGAAACCAACAGCTCTTCTTTTTAGTTTTTCCTCCTGTTGGTTAATGAAGACTGAGAGTCTGAAATTATTTGATTTAAAAAAAAAAAAAAAAAAAGACTCCAAATAAAGTGTTCAAAAACATTTGTTCAAAAACAATTGTTAGGGCCAGGGATTTAGCTAAGTGGTTCTGCTGTCTGCCTTGCAAGCACAAGGGCCTGAGTTCCATCCCTGGTACAAAAAAAAATAATAATAATAATAAATTTTTGTTAACATTCTTTTGGTATAAATGAATGGTCTAATTTGAGGAAATTGTGGATACTGTCCTTATTTATTTGGTTCTGAATTTGATGTGCGAATTTTATTGTCCAAGGTACTTACTTGCTCCTTCAACTGGGCTCAGAAAAACTCATAGCTTTACTGATACAGATGACTACTGTTTCTAGTACAAACATTTGATATCAACTTCAACAGATTCATCATGTCCTTTCAATTGAAATATTTAAATTTCCTATTAATTCTAAAAATGTCCTTATGTTACACCTTTTTAAAAATGACCTACGGGGCTGGGGATTTAAGCTCAGCAGTGCCATGCCTGCCAGGCAAGTGCAAGGTCCTGAGTTTGATTCCCAGTACTGAGAAGAAGAAAAAAAAAAAAAAAAAAAAAAAAAAAAAGCTTTATTGACACAAAAAAAAAAAAAAAAAAAAAAAAAAAAAAAAAAAAAAGCTTCATTGTCAACAATAAAAAAATAAAAAAATAAGTAAGACCTAGGCTGGAAGCACAGTTCAGCTCTAGCATGTGCAATGCCCTGAATTCAATCCCCAATACTGTACAACAACAATAAAAGTTGATCCGAACTAGAATTTCTGCCTTAAGACAATTATGTTCCCTTTTCTCCACATATATTTCCCTCATCCTCTAAACTGTACTTCCTATCTTGTTTCTTCTTCTCTATTATTTTCACAACTTTGTTCATAACTTTGTTCTCTTCCACTTACATCCTAAGGTTATCACAGTTCATATTTCACTGCCTTTACTGCTATCTGTTGTTTCATCCTTTGCTGGTTTTATAGTTTGTTATAGTTGGTTTTTTTTTGGTTTTTTGAGACAGGGTCTCACTATGTAGTTGAGACTGACCTGAACTATGTAGCCCAGGCTGGTCTCTAACTCACAGTGCTCCTCCTGTCTCGGCCTCCCGAGTGCTGGGATTACAGACACAGGCGTGTGTGCCACCACACCCAGCTTGTTATAGTTGTTTTCATAACTCCCAGCAAAGTACAACATCCATGCTACACCTGCAATTCATTATGCCAGGTCATGTCAGCTGAAGAAACTCAGTTATAAATTGACAGGTATATGTCTCAGCATTCTGAAGACACAATTCCTTTTTTTTTTTTTTGCTTTTCTATACTTGCTGTTGAGAAACCTGGTATTAGCCTGTCATTCCTTTATTTCATGCTCACTTGTTGCTTTTAAGATTTTTGGACTTTGATATTTTAGAAATTCACAAAATTATGTCTCAGTGTCCATAAAAGTTTTATCAATTCTTTTTTTTTCTTTTTATTGAGTTTATTGGTACATTCTAGGTATACAATACAGTTACATTCATTACTGGGATCCTGTACCTTTACATGACAGGTCTTGGTTTTTCATTTTTCCCCCTTGTCCCTGCCCTCCCTTCACCCCCTCTTCCCCTCCCAATTTACAAACACTTTATTTCCATTTTTTCATTTTCTCATTTTTTTTTTCAAGCACCCCCCTCCAATTCTTTTCAAAATTTTTCTCCCGGAATCATCAGTTCTATAAAAGTATTGTTAGCCAGGCACGGTGGCGCATGCCTGTAATCTCAGCACTAGGGAGGCTGAGGCAGGCGGATCACTGTGAGTTCAAGACCACCCTGGGCTACATAATGAGTTTCAGGTCAGTCTCAACTACATAGTGAGACCCTGTCTCAAAAAACCAAAAAACAAACAATCAAACAAAGTATTGTTAAACACTGTATCTGCTCAAATTCTCCCTATTGGGTGGGACTCCAGCTAGAACATAATGGAACATCTCTCACTATCCTTTATCTTCTCTTATTCTTTTAACCATATATGACATTTCTAGCTCTGCTACATTCTAATCAGTGTTCTCAATACTATTTTCCAGTTCACTTTTCTCTCTGCAGATGTGTCTAAATTAGAATGAATTATTAGCACTGGGTGGGGTTTTAAATTTCAATGCATGCATTATTTCACTAAGAATATATACTTTGCATTTCTAAAAAATACATTTCACCCAGGTGTAGTGACATATGCCTAAAATCCTGGAGGATGAGGCAGGAGGATCATTGTGAGTTCGAGACCAGTCTGGGCTACGTAGTGAGTTCCAGGTCAGTCTAAACTCAACTACACAGTGAGACTCTGTCTCAAAAAAAAAAAGAGTGGGGGGCCAGGGATTTAGCTCAGTGGTGCTGTGGCGTGTCTGGACAAAAAAAAAGAAAAAAACAAAAAGGAAACAAACAAGCAAAAACCCTTAATCTTTTCCTTTCATTCATTCATTTTGGGTACTGGGGACCAAACTCGGATTCTTGTGCTTGCGAGGTGCGAGGCAGGCGATAGAACCACCGAGCCAAATCCCCGGCCCCATTTCACTTACTTTTTAAAGACCAAGTTCCTGGGCAATTCAGGCTGGCCTTGAACTCACAGCCATCCTCCTGCTTCAGCCTCCCGAGTACTGAGATTATAGGCCGGGCCACCACACTTGGCCAGGCTTATTCTTACTTATATGTCTTTAATATTTTCAAATAATGATATTTAATCAACAACTGTATTTTTTAAAGTTCCTACATAGTTTAATTGTGCTTAGCTGTGTCTGCTGGTAGTTGCTGCTCATAATGAGTAACTTTTTTCATTTTTAAATTTTGAGTTCATTTTAGGAGGTACTTTACTGAAGGCATAAAACTGAAAGTATCCCAGTTTTCATTCCCCATCTGGGGTGGGCCTAGAATGAAATGCAGTAGATATCCCCAGCCCTTGCAATGAACTAAGTTCCCAACTTGCTAAAAATTTTTTTTTTAAATTTTGAGGTAGAGTCTTGCTAAGTCACTAAGTTCCCCAGAATGGGCTCAAACTTGCAATCCTTCAGTCTTGCACAGTAATCCCAGGGCAAGTATGTACTACCCACACCTGATGGAAAGTAAATTTTGAATTCAACAGCAATGGAGTAATATTTCTGGGAGAAAGGTAATGTTGGTATATGTAGAATATTGATATATAACTTTTATTTTGTTTTGTTTTGTTTTTTTGAGACAGGGCCTTACTATGTAGTTGAGACTGACCTGGAACTCATTATGTAGCCCAGGCTGGTCTTGAACTCACAGAGATCCTCTTGCCTCAGTCTCCAGAGTGCCGGGATTACAGGCATGCGCCACCAAGCCTGGCAATATATAACTTTTAAAAACACTATCTAAACGTGAACATCACCAAAAATGTAAACTGACAATTCTCATTAGAAAATTAAATAACAGGGCTGGGGATTTAGCTTGGTGGCGCCATACCTGCCTCGCAAGTGCCAGATCCTGAGTTGAATCACCAGTACCCCCACACCCCAAAAAAGAGGGTGAGGGGAAGGGTGGAGGAGCGGGAGGATGGAGGAAAGAGGAAGGAGGAAGGAGGAAGAGGAGGAGGAGGAGGAAGCAGATTAAATTACAGAAGAACAAGAAAAAAATGTTCAAACACACTGGTATAGGAAGAAATATAGAATCACAAATAGGGATTTCAGATTTTACTGTTATTATGTGTGACTGGCAAGGACAGAAGAATCAAGGAAAAGACAAGAGAGCATTATAAGAGCACTATAAAATATTTACAGACACTAATAAAAGGACAAGCTATAAAATGAGGCATACAAAAGCATAAAAGTTACAAAAATATTTTAAATTATCTTTTAAATGCGAATAATGAAGAGATGACTGTACTAGCAATTATAATTACCATGAACAATAATATGAAGAAGACATACCACTCAAGGCTAATGGTTAAGATTTGACTATTTAAAAATGTTTTTTTCATTGCTTTGTTTTGTTTTGTTTTGTTTTTTTTGAGACAGGGTCTCACTATGTAGTTGAGACTGACCTGGAACGCACTAGTCCAGGCTGGTCTCAAACTCACAGCAATCCTCCTGTCTCAGCCTCCTGAGTGCTGGGATTACAGGCGTGCGCCACCATGCCCAGCTTGTTTTGTTTCTTGAAACAAGGTCTCACTATGTAGTTCAGGCTGGCCATTCCTCAGCCTCCTGAGTGCTGGGATTATAGGAATGTGCCTTCATGCCTGGCTATTTTAAAATAAAAATAAGTATTCTATTTGATATATGGAGTGAAGGAATTTCTTACAGGCACTTTATACTGAAATTTAGTAAGTTGAAACATATGTCCTATTATTGTAAAGTCAAATGCTGAGTCATGACAATGGAAGTGGATCACCTCAAGTACTTATATGGTAACTACCAAATAGTTTAAAATCAACTCTATTTCACAGATCTTTTTAGTTGTATTAATTTTGTGGTACTGGAGAATGACCCCAGGGCTTTTGCACCAAACTACATCCCTAGACCTTTTTTATGTTGAGACAGGATCACGCGAAACCACTGAATTACCCAGATTGGGCTTAAATTTGCGATTTTCTTGGCTTGGTCTTTCAGAGCGCTGGGATTACAGGTATTGTACCACCATGTTCAGTTTTACTGTTTTTTTATTTTTCACTTATTTCTGTTCTGACCTTTGGTGGAACAGAAGACAGTCCCAAAAATGAATCCATGCATTTACAGTAAATGATTCCTCTGTGTGTGCGCGTGCGTGTCTGTGTGCGTGCGTGCGTGTGCGTGCGCGCGTTCCTGGCCCATGCTCAGTCAAATGATTCTTCAAAAAGGTATAAAAAACACAGGGGGAAAGGACTGGATCTTTAAATAAACAGCTGGACAACCAGACATTGATATAAGAATGAAATTAGACTCATAAATCTCATCATATATAAAATTAACCAAAATGTATTAAAGACTTAAATGCTAGATTCAAAACTATAAAACTCTTGAAAGAAAACCTAAGGGAAAGCTCCATGAATTTGATCTGACAATGAGTTTTTTAATACGATCTCAAAACCAAAGGCAAAGGGTATGGGTTGGATATGACTTGAGCGTTTCCACCAAGGGTGCACATGCTGAAATTTATTCCTCATTGTGAGGTATTATGATGAAGGTGGAAACTTAAACTATGATGTTTGGAGGGAGAGCCTTTGGACAATGATTAGAATTACTTTATAAAACCATCAAAGTTTAGCCTCCATAATTGAACATTAGTCCTGGATATTTTTGGGTGTGTGGTTTTGAGGCAGGGGCTTGCTATGTAATTCTGGTTAGCCTTGAACTCACTAAGTAACCCAGGTGGGCCTTAAACTTATTGCAATCCTCCTGCCTCAGCCTCCTGAGTAAGGAAGGCATTAAGCCATCATACCCAGCTCGAATACTGGTAGTTTTACAAAAGAAAAATACACCCACAGTTGATTGCTCCTTACTTGCTTTTTTTTTCGGTGTTTTTTTTCTTGAGACAGGGTCTCACTATGTAGTTGAGACTGACCTGGAAATCACTATGTATCCCAGGCTGGTCTTGAAGTCACAGCGATCCTCCTGCCTCAGTCTCCCAAGTGCTGGGATTACAGGCATGTGCCATCACACTTGACCTGATTACTCCTTACTTCTTGACATGTGATGCCTGTGATACTTGGGGATTCTCCCAGGAAGAAGGCATTATGTGAGCCCTTAAACCTACAGAACTGTAAACTAAAACCTGAAAGAATACAAACGAAACCCACAGGTAGTATATGAAAAATGCTAAATGTCACTAATCATAGGGGAAATGTGAATCAAAACCACATCCCTTAGAATGACTATTATCACAAAGACAAGCAGCCAGGTATCCTTGGGCATGCCTATGATCCTAGTTGTAGGCTGAGGCAAGAAAATCTTAAATGTGAGGCCAGATTAGGCAAATCTTACAGATTCTTTCTCAAAATGAAAAACAATAAAAAATAAAAAAACCAAGGGCTAGGGATGTAGCTCAGTGATATTAAAAAAAAAAGTAAAAGTGCTTGAACAGAGGAAAGCTTAAATATTTTGCAGATAACAATACAAACAAAGGAAAACAAACTTGAAGTTGTTTGCTATTTTCTTTCTTCTGAGATAGGAGAGTAGAGCATGGCAAAGCTGGATGGGGGAAGTAAGCAAGACTTGTTAATTACAAGATCCCAGACACATGCGCAGAATAGTTCTCAAAGCCCTGTACATGGACTTCTCAGGAGAACTTCAACAGGTTTTCAATACGATGGCTAGACAAGACAGCCTGAAACAGGGGATCCCACTGTTGCCTCTTAGGACCGAGATATTGGATAGCATAAACATAGAGGCGAGCTATGAAGAGCTTAGTATCCTGACTTTCTTCAAGGTAGCTCCCCCTGCTTTCTCCAGGATGTTCCTTTATTGCCTTTTCTCCTTTTACTAGGCCCACACTTGCTGTGCAGAGCCAGTTTCTCCCCTGCTCTTTTACTTTCTCAAATAAACTTTGCCACTGCCTTTTGCATATTTCATTCAATTCTACTTCAAGAGAAGAGCCTAGAACCTAACTCCAGAAGGAGAGGTAAGCAACCTAGAGCCCAGTAATGTCTAATGGGCAAGTCACTTTCAGAAGCAGGCTACCTTTTTTCTTTTTTGGCTTTCTGAAATGGTCTCATTATATAGTCCAGGCCAGCCTTCAACTTGAACTTGTATCCCAGGCTGACCATGAATTCCCTATCCTCTTGTCTCAGTCTCCCTAGAGTTAGGATCATAGATATGTACCACCAACAATGCAACTGAAGGGTATAAACTGTCAGGTGTGGTGGGCCATGCTTCAAACTCTATTGCAGGCAGCTAAGTTAGATAAAAATTAATATACAGAGAGGGATAGGTTTTCAAGGAAGTCAGACATCAACATTGTGGTTGGAGGCAGATCTGAAGAGGCAAGATCCCAAGATAAAGCCACAATGACCAGACCTGCATACTTTCCTAAAGGATAAGCAGAATTTAGGACTGTACTGTAATTAACACCACCCAATCCATTAAGTCCAGTTATGCATCACACACTTGGGTGGGTGACCAAACACCTGGACCCATCTCTTCCCAAAAATGTTCCTCTTTTAGAAATCATGGGTAAGCCAAGGTTAATGATGTCAGCCATATACCTTTGCTATGTGTCCCGCTTCCCTACTAGATTCGTATTAGCTAAGGATCTATACTTGTAATCCTATAGATTGATTATAGTTTGACCCATGTTGTACCCACATTGTGACTTTGCTGTGTAAATTATCCCTGACAACGGGCCTTAGTAGCAACCCACTTAGGACCCCTCTTTGTCTCCCAGGAGCCATCTCTCAATAAACATTTCCCACTGTTAATCTCCTGTCCTTTGGAATTCATTCTTCAAATTTAGGAGACTGGAACTTGGCACATCTGACACGTAGCAGGTTGGGAATTATATTTCCCCTGTATCAACCCCATAACTCTGGAGGATGAGGCAGGAGGATTGCCACAACTCTAAGGCCAGCCTGCATTACATAGAGATGACATAGTGAGACACTGTTTAAAAAAAAAAAAAGAAAAAGTGTACATTTTTTTTTTTATATGACATGCACAGCAAAATCCCCATCATTCTATTATGGAGGAGATACTGAAACTAGTGAGCATGTAATGAAAGAGATACAAATGGAAAACTCACATAACAATCTTATCTTGTAACGATAGTTTCTGTAGTATAGTATGTTTCACGTTTGCATCATACAATTTTATCTTGTAAGCCATTTATACATACCTTCTTTGCAATGTTTCTACATAAAAACATTTATGGATATATTATGTGAAATGAATGTATGAAACCTAAACCTGAAAAAATGTTAGAAATTAGAAATATAAAAGAATCTTAAATATGCTTCTGAAAATATTCAGAAATCATTTTCAAGAAATGTACAAAAGTTCAGATTGTGCCAATTAATCAGAAGAACAAGAGCATCTGAGAAGAGGGATAAAACACTAAATAAAAATAGTAAAGAAAAAAATGTTAAATGTAAACAGTAATTAAATCAAACATTTTAATGGAAAATCACCAACTATTTTCTATTCAAAAACAGATTGCTACGGAACCCCCTTTCCTCCATCCATCCTCTCTTTCCTCCCAACTCTTTCCTTTCCAATACTGAGGACTGAACTCAGGGGGCAGTGTGTGAGCTGCACACACAACCCTTTTTATTTTTTATTTTCAGACAAAGTCTCACCAAATTGCTCAGGATGGCCTCAAACTTATAATCCTCCTGCCTCGCTTCCTAAGTATCTGGGACTACAGGTATTTGTGACCAAGGCTTTCAAGGTAGGCAGCTGCCCCACTAAGCTAAATCCTGGCCCACTATGGACCTTTCATAATTTACAAAGCCATTAGGTGCTGGACTAATTGAAGCCCAGATTGAAGCCCAAATTCGATACTCATTCTCTATTACAACTGCAATTTAGAACTAGAAATTCAATGATTTTTTTGTTTTTTAACCAGGGATCGAACTCAGGACTTTGTGCTTTCAAGGCAGGTGGCAGCACCACTGAGCTAAATTCCCAGCCCAACATTCAATGACTTCTGACTCACAGTGAAGCCAGGCAGGAAGCAACTTCTGTCACCATATATTCAACTATGTCTACCAATTAATCATCTTTCATAAAAGCTCCAGGTTTGATTACATAGGCCTTTAATTCTGATGTCTCCCTAGAAGTCTTGAATAATTTCCATACAACTGTGTCTCAGAATGAATTACTGTACTAATATGCCTTTATTTAACAGTCTTGTATGTGAACATTTCTGGAGTGACTTACAATCATTAAAATGAAAGATACAAAGAACCATAAAAAGCAGCATGTCATTTAGTAAGTTAAGGTAATGATATTTAAGGTGTCAAAATAAAAAGGTAATGATATTTAGGCTTAATTCTCTGGTACTATGGAAGCTATGCTGTCTAACAATTTGCTTCAGTAATGATTTTTTCCATTCACAAGATCAACATAGAAACATTCAGTCCACATACTTCATTGTTTGCCACTAAAACAAACCACAATTAGACTCAAGAAGATATACCATACATTCTACACTGAGCAGTAAACTGCTCAATCAGCCAAATGTAACACATTTGAAAGAAGTTCCTAATATAAAATGAAAGCAAGAATTGAAGATGAACTGTGTTAAAACTAATTATGTTAGTTTTAGACCTTTCTGGTACATTTGCAGCAGAGGATATGTGGCACAAAAGAAGGGATCTGGTTCTCTCCTCCATCTAAGGGAGCATATATATATATACTCCATAATGGTGGCACCTTGTTTTGTCTCAGAGGCTAAAGATCATGACTGTCACCTTAGCTGTCTGTCTTCTGCATGCAAAGGGACAAAAGTTTTAAAGGAAATGTAAAGTTCCAGGAGAAACTGCCGCTGCCATGGAGAACCTAGGCATTGTGCCTAGTGTTCTCTTCTCTACTTCCAAATATCTCTAGCCCAAACAGCTTCCAAAGTAAACAATTCAAAGAAGGTGAGATAACAGAATTCATCATAGCAGGACTTAAGAAGTACCTATACACCCTCAGGTCTTGCTTCAATAGGATTTCTTTTAGTTCCATAGGTTGAACTCAGGACCTTGAGCTGGCGAGGCAGGCCCAGTGTCACTGAGCTAAATCCACAGCCCTTCAATAGGGTTTCTTTCCTTCTTTCTTTTCTTTTTTTCTTTTTTTGGTACCAGAGATCAAACTTGGGCCCTTGTGCTTACAAGCCAGGCAGTGCCACTGAGCCAAATCCCCGGCCCTTTCTTTTTTTTTTTTAATGGAACACTTCACAAATTTGCGTGTCATCCTTACGCAGGGGCCATGCTACTCTTGTCTGTATCGTTCCAATGTTTTAGTATATGTGCTGCAGAAGCAAGCAAAATCAACTTTTTTTTTTTTGGTGGTACCAGGGATTGAGCTCAGGACCTGGTGCTTGCGAGGCAGGTGGTGGAACCACTAAGCTAAATCCCTGGCCCAACAGGGTTTCTTAAGATGAACACACAGAGGAATGAAAAGACAGCAAAGTGATAATGAGGACTTGCATTCTAGACTTCTTCAAAAATTGTATAAAAAAGAATGCACTTACAGATGATACCAGCCCACAGAGCACTGGTAAATCTCAACTTCTCTGGATAGAGTTAAGAAGACTAAACACACAAAAAAAACTTCTCTCTCTCTTTTTTATAGGACTGGAAAAAAATACAATAACCCAAATAATAATCAATAAAACTTTTTCACCGGGCTCATTAAGTACCACATGTTAGGAGATAAATCACTAATAATCAGTTAAATGCTTTCAAAAGGTGTTTGACACCAAAAACACTTTTTTTTTTTTTTTTTGAGGTAGGGTCTCATTTTGTAGTTCAGGCTGGCTCTGAATTCACTATGTAACCCAGGCTGGCCTCAAACCCAAGGTGATCTTCCTGCCTCAGCCTCCGAGTGCTGGGATTACCACACCCTGCAACAATTTTTTAAAAACTGAGAACCTAATGTACAACTGTTTTTAAACAGAGATGCTAAAAAGACAGCATAATTTGCTCTTTTGTGTTTTACTGAAATATGTGAAGAGGATTTTCTATGACCTTTTATAAGATTAGCAGGTACTTGTCTGGGCAGAACAAAGATATCCTTTAACAGGAAATCACTAAACAGATCCAGGTAGTAGTGTTATTACAAATATTACTAATTTCTTAAAAACATGAAAGTACAGATTGTGAAATACAAAAATTTTACTATGTATTTTTAGTAAACGAGAGAAGAGAAAATACAAATAGTTCAATTATTTAATAGTAAAGCAACATTTTTAGGACTAAGGAAAGAAATTCTTATTCTCAAGTTGTATTTTTAGGGTTGTATTTTTGGTGGTGGGGATGGGATTTTATGCTTAAAGATTTGTCAGTCTTAGTAAACTCCCTCCCCATAATGGGAATTGAACCCAGGGCCTCACATGTGCTAGGCAAACACTCTACAACTGAGCTACATTCCTAGTCCTTTCCTAATCCCCTTCCTCCCCTAAACTACAATCCTATTCCTTTCCTAGTCCCTTCTCCTCCTGTCTTACTATTCCTGCACAATTTTCTAAGTAGCATTAACTCACACTGAGTGATATCCCTAGCCCTTTATTTGTAATTTTGAGATAGTATTTTGGTAAATTGCCCAAGCAGAGGTCCTGCCTCAGCCTTCCAGAATGCTGAAACTACAGGTGTGCAGCACCATGCCTGGCTGTTTGAATTGTTTGCGAACCATTCTCTGTGTAGGTCATGAAATGCAAATGCTAAAAAGATAACCCTAACACTCAAGGAGCTATCGATACTGAGAGATAAGTAATTATGCTACAAAATGCCATATGTTAAAAACAAGTAGATGCAACGGTAGCAGAGACTAGATCAATTGCCTCAGAAGCTCCAGGGAGCATCTTACAGGATTCAGTGATGTTTTAGCACTGTCTTTCTACCTCAACAGTTTTATTTCTTTCTCTGCTTCATAAACTTTTTTCTTTTGCTTTTTATTTAGGAATTTAGTAACAATAAATTTACTTCTGTAATCTTCTGTCATAGGTAATTTAATTCTTGAGTTTGAAGGAAAAAAGTCACTAAACATGCTTTAAAAATTTCTACTGTCTGGGCCGGGGATTTAGCTCAGTGGTTCCACCACCTGCCTCACAAACATACGGTCCTGAGTTGGGTCCCCAGTACCCCCCCCAAAAAAAACATTTTTTTAATTTAAAAAATAAAAATTTCTGCTGCCTTCCCTGCCTCCATCAAACTCAGGACTTTGCGCTTGCCAGGTAGGCAGAACCACTGAGCTATTATTACTGGCCCTTCCGCTGTTTGATAACTCCTGTTATAATTAGCCATAACATCACAATCAACAAACTGCATGTTCCTTTAACTCTGACTTATAATTTTCATTATTTGCCTGTGATTTCAGCAGTTATTTTAGAACCCGCTACCTATACAATCAAGAACTGGACAAGAACAACAGCCTAATTACTCAGGAATTTTGCTGAAAAATAAGGTGTCCAAAAGAAAACTCAATCTTGTTTTCTTGTTTTTACTGTGAGAATTACTACTAAGCCCTGCAAGTGTTAGGATTATCTTTCTGCTTTCATATATATTCTTTGATGTTAATAATTCAATGTAGCTCTGCTAAAAATAGCTAAAATATTCTGGTGCATACATCTACCTGTTATGGTTTAGCTCAAAAATGTCCCTCACACTGTGTTTGGAGGTGGGGCTTTTGTAAAGTGATTGGATTCTGGGGTTACCTTAATCATTAGTGGATTAACCCACTGAAAAGTTCGGAGCTAAATGCATTTAGGAGGTATGATCAGAGTATATCTATCTCCCTCTTCAGGTCTTCCCTTCTCTTTCTTCTTCCTGGGCATCCTGACCCAAACACCTTTCTTCTGCTCTGCCCTTCTACCATGCTACTTGTGCCTTAGAGCCAGCTGTCTATAGACAATAACTAACTGTGAGCCAAAATAAACCTCTCCTCCAAGTTGTGGGTGTCAGGTATTTGTTCCCAGCAACAAGGAAAGTGACTAATACACTACTCATCTGTGCATTTTTCTCAAAATGCTTTTGTGCACCTCCTAAACTCTGACTTCCTTGCATAGTAGCAGAACTCTGTATTAGAAGTTTGAACACTGAGATATTCTCCAAAATTGAAGGTAAAATTCTGTAAAATAGATCAGGACTTGGCTGTTTTTAAAAAAGGAGCAAAAGAGGCCGGGGATTTAGTTCAGTGGTTCCATCACCTGCCCAGCCAAGCACAAAGTCCCAAGTTCGATCCCTGGCACCCCCCATAAATAAATAAATAAACAAACAAATAAATAATAAAAAAGGAACAGAAGGGCAGGGGTTTAGCTTAGTTATGCCACACCTGACTCGCAAGTGCAAGGTTCTGAGTTTGACTCCCGGTATCAAACAAAAAAAAAGGCGGGGTGGGGAGCAGAAAAGACCAAATTTAAAACCCAATACTAGTTTGCTTAATGATATCACATTAACAAGTCATTTCTGTTGTCTTTATTGAAATTGTCTTCTTTTGACAATCTATTCTCCCAATTTAGATAACAGATATGAGAAATTAAAGTCTTAGACCATAAACCTAAGGAAAAAAGAACAATCATAAATCCATATTAAAGAAAGATCTATATGCACACTAAGTGGTTCCCAGGGAAATCATAGTTAATATATAAGCTACTATCCTCTTAATATATTTTTGTGTATATTTCTGTTAACTCTAGCTATCAAGCATTTGTTGGTGCAAAGTAATACTCATTTATAATACAATGGTTAAGGTCATTAAGTTGACTCTTGACTTCATCCCTGTATTTTCAGGGATAATATTTTCAGGTAGAGGGCAAGAAAAGTAGGTATGAATAAGATTATTTCCTCTTGGAAGAGAATTCTATGCCCCATCCTCCCAGGATTGAACCCAGAGCCTGGAATATGCTTTGTAAATGTTCTCCCACTGGGCTAAATCCTCAGCCCCAGAAAATTCTAAATTGTGAGATTTGGAAGTGGTTAGATGAAAAATCGCATGTGTGCTACCATAATCTTTTAAATAGGCCAACACCATCAAAGGATCAAGCTGAGCTTTGCCAGTTGTACCCACAATCCCTAATCTACCTCACTTCTCTTTAACAGGTAAATCACTGCAACATATCCTTAAACCTGACCTCCTAATGCCAACTGCTGTTGTAGTTCTGGAACCTCAACCAATCTGACCCAGTATTATTCCTGCTAGACTTTCACTCTAGCATTAAGAGCAAGGCAGTTTGCTATTAACTATGCACAGAGACAGATTTATTTATCTAGCAAGATAGGGTCTCACTAAGTCCCTAAACTGTCCAGGTTCGATCTGGACTTGTGATCTTGCCTCATATCCTCAGAGTGCTGGTTCTAAAGGTGTGTGGCACCACACCCAACTAGTCATGCAAGTATTATTTTAAAATTCTACACTACTGAAGACAGCACTAGAAACAAAAATGAAAAAAATTTTTGAGACCAAGTCTTGCTATGTAGCTCAGTTCAGGTTGACCTTGAGCTTATTATGTAGCCCAGGCTGGCCTTGAACTCCCAGCAATTTTCCTGCCTCAGCTTCCCAAGTGCTGGGATTACTGGCATGTACCATCCACCATGCCTGGCTCAAAATAACTGAATTTCGTTTGTAGCAACTGAAAAACACCCAGTAAAGTCATCTATATGAAGTAAGATGTAAGGTACCATTATTGTCATTCATGTATTTTCTCAAGAATCTACATTAATCTTATCAGCTCTAAACTTTAATAAAATCTCAGACCGACAAGCCTTAAATCCAGGACTTGGATTAATAAGTCATAATAATTTTCTACAATGGCCAAGTACAATACACACCTATAATCACAGCTATTCTGGAGGCTGAGGCAGAAGAATCGTGAGTTCAATGTCAGCCTGGGCAACTTAGTGTAACCCTGTTCTGAAAATTTAAAAAAAAAAAAAAAAAAGGTGAAGGCTACAAGGGATATAACTAACTCAGTGGTAGAGCATTTGCCTAGCATGCCAGAGGCAGTGGGTTCAACCCTCAGTACTGCAAAGAAACACAAAAAAATCATCTCTGGGAATTCTAAATTACTTTGTCAAATAATTATTTTTCAATTTGCATATAAACTTTTCTAAACAAAATATCTTTTGTAAGGGAAATTATAATTTTTATTCTTTTATAGCAAAACATTTATTGGTATATTTTAGGCATACATAATAACATTCAATGTAAGGAATTTGCTCCTGCACATGGTACCTCCCACCTCTTTTTCCCACCCCCACTCCAGGCCCCTTCCCCTCTTATGTACAAAACCTTTGTTTCCATTTTCTCCTTCTATTCTTCTCTTTTGTTTCATATCATGGAAGGGAAATTATAATTGTAGCTATATGGGTCAGGGATTTAGCTCAGTGGCTCCACTGCCTGCCTCGAAAGTGCAAAGATCCAAGTATGATCCCTGGTACAAAAACAAACAAACAAGCAAACAAATAAAATAATTGTGGCTATATATTTTGTTAATTGTGTTTATTAAATATATGCATGTAAGGGGCTGTGGTTTTAGCTCAGTGGTGCTGCTACCTGCCTTGCAAGTGCAAGATCCTGAATTCAATCCCCGGTACCAAACAAACAAATAAATATATGCATGTAGACTAAAATATCATGAACAGGTGACAAGTTACTCAATACAGCACCAAATAACAATTCTATCTGACCTAATCTGTAATGAGTACACAGCAGAAGTGAAAGGTAAACATTCTGAACTGATTCAGTAGACATCTACAACAGTGTAACAAAAGACCCTCACAAAAGGTTTCTAAAACTACTTCAGAAAGTGGCAAGAACAATTAGATAGGTTTGTTGGAAGTGAAGGGCAGTATTTCAAGGGGGATTAATGGCAATCTCTTTTATTGTACAATAATAAAATTTTTACCATTCATTGTAGTTTTTAATCAAATCACTATAGACCAATATAATGGAACAGAACTCCAAAAACAAACCCCCACATTTATGGTTAATATTTATTTTTACAAGGTACCAAAAGCATTCAACTTGGAAATGATACCAAAAATGGTGCTTAAAAAAGGTGAATGTAAAATAGAATGAAGTTGGATCCTTATGCCTAAATTTGGATCCTATACAAAATTTAACTTGAGATGGATCAAAATCCTCTATATAACCAGGAAAGGTGGCATACGCCTGTAATTCCAGGACTTGGGAGGCTGAGGCATGAGTTCAAGGCCAGCCTGAACTATAAAGCTAGACCCTATCTCAAAATAAAAACAAATACAAAAACCTCCACGTAAAAGCTAAAACCATAACAGAAACACAGAAAATTTTCACACATTATGTTTATTAGTTATTTCTAAGATAGTGAAGTAGGTCAGAAGAAATAAAAATAGAAAGACAATAAGGAAAATCATTAATTTTAAAAATGAAAATGACAGCTTCAAGACACAAGTGCAGTTCTTTTTCACCTGTAAATTAGGCTTTCCCCTGTGAATGGACCATCAATTTACTATAGGTGGGCCATCCTTCCCCACCCACCAAATCAGGACCACAGATTTCTACTGTGCCACATACACTCCCAGTTCCAAACTAGAGTGAGGCTCAATTCTCTGAATGCTTGCCTCTTACTGATGTGTCCTGAAAATTCTTATTCCATGATAGGATAGGAGTCAGCAAATCTTCAAGCACTCTATGTCTACAAGGGGTTAAGTTCCTCAACTCAGAGCCTGGCCAGGGACAATATGTCATATGACAATATGGCATAAGTAATAAAAATCAAAATAGACTTCATTCAGTTTTCAATCAAAATCAGGAAATATTTTACATCAAAAGAGTGAATGAAAAGACAACCCACAGAATGAGAAAAAATACTTCAAGTCTTATTCACAGGAAAGAATTTTAAAAATTCAACATCACCCCTCAAATATGGTCAAAAGATTCGAGTAGATATTTCTATAGAGATATACAAATGACCGGTGCATGTGAAAAGATGCTGAAATCATTAGTCATCAGGAAAATATAAAAACCACAGGGAGCTACAATTTCACATTCTTTAGGATGGCAAGGAAAGGAAAAGAAAGGAGAGGATTTGGAGAAAGTGGAAGCCTCCTGTGTTGCTGACAATATGAAGTGGGGTTGCACCTATGGAAAACTGCTCAATATTTTCTTAAAAAGCTATCCAAGGAATTACTTTATGATGAATCAATTCCACTTCTAAGCCCTCACTGCCCAAGGGATCCAAAAGCATGGATTCAACAAACCTTGGACTGAAAATGTCCAGAGAAAAAAACTGCATCTGTACTGAACGTGCACTTTTTTCTTTTCATTATTTCTAAACAGTACAATATAACAACTATTTATGTATCATTTACATTGCACTAGGTATTAAAAGCAATTAAGAAGTGACTTAAAGTATACAGAAACATGCATAGGTTATATACTATTATGCTATTTTATATAAGGGACTTGAAAATCCAAGGATTTTTGTATATAAAGGGGTCCTGGAAACAATTCTAAGGATACTGAGGGATGACTATACATATCAGAAGAATCAAAACTAAGATCTCCAACAAGTGATTGTATGCAGCATTATTCACTACAGCCAAAGGTGGAGGCAAAACAAGATTCCAACAACAGACGATCTAACCCACCTCTCTATCCCCTGTATTGGCAACATCACCAGCCCCTTTCTCATTTTGAGATATGGTCTCACTGAGTTGCTAAATTTCACAGCCTGGACTCAAATTTGCAATCTTCCTGACTCAGTATCTCAGAGTGCTGGTATTACAGGCATGCACCACCACACCTGGCCAGAGGAGTGATTAAAAACAAAAAAGTACGATCCCTGGTACCAAATAAAAAAGAAAAGAAAAGAAAAGAAAAAAAGCATATCTAGGAAAAAAAAAAAAAAGCACATCTGAGTGGGAAAGAGGAAATTTCATGAACTCAACAGTCCAAACAGGTTTATGGCCAAAGAGGAGGACCGCTCTGTGAGAGTAAAAAAACAGAGAAGGTATCTCTTACAAGCTAAGATGCATTTTTTGTTTTGTTTTTTGAGACAGGGTCTCACTATGCAGTCAAGACTGACCTGTATGTAGGCTGGTCTCAAATTCACATCAATCCTCCTGCCTCAGCCTCCCAAGTGCTGGGATTACAGGTGTGTGCCACCACGCCCGGCTTTAAAATGCTTTTTATTTTTTTTTTGAGACAGGGTCTCACTATGAAGCTGAGACTGACCTGGAACTTACTAGGTAGCCCAGGCTGGTCTCGAACTCCCAGTGATCCTCCTGCCTCAGCCTTCCGAGTGCTGGGACTACAGGCATGCACCACCACGCCCAGCAAGATGCTTTTTTAATATAGTTTTCTGGCAATCTTTTGAGGGAGTGGGTCAGCCTGGCAAGTGCAAGGTCCTGTGTTCAATTCCTGATACCAGAAAGAAAAAAAAAAAAGAAACCTATGTTCCTAAGATGATGTGTGGGCTCATTCGAACTGATGGTGTCCCTGCCCAGACTCTATCAATACCTATTTGACAATGCTATTCAGATATAGAAAGGAGGAAGTGCAGGACATAGTGGCATATGCTGTAATCCCAGCATTCAGGAGGCTATGGCAGCAGCAGTATTGCTTTGAATTTGAGGCCACACTGAGTTCAAGGCCAGTCAGAACTACCTAGCAACACCACATCTCAAAAAAAAAAAAAAAAAAATCCTAATACACACTACAGCCACTACAGCACCATTAACCTTAAGGACACCGTGTTAAGTAAACCAAACAAAAGAAGATAAATATTGTATTGTACATCATGTATGTATGTACAGATACATGAATAAGGTAGGCAAAATAAGCCAAAGAAAAGTACATTAGACATTATCAGTTTCTAGGGAGTTACTGCTTGTGGTTAGTTTTTGTTTAGGAGAAATGAAAATGTTTTGGAAGTGCAGTAATAGTCACACAATACTGGAAATGTAATTAATACCGCTGCGTTGTATACTTAAAAGCAGATAAAATAATAAATTCTATATTATACATACTTTATATCAATTAAAAATTAATGTAACAGGGCCAAGAATTTAGCTCAGCTGCACAGCACCTGCCTGGCAAGCACAAGGTCCTAAATTCAATCCCTGGTACAAAAAAAATTAATATAACAAAAATCATTTAAGTGGGTAACTTAATATGATATGTGAATTAAATCGCAATGAAGATTTTTTTTGGGGGGGTACTGGAAATCAAAACTCAGGAGGCAGGTGGCAGCAGCACTGAGCTGAATCCCCAGCCCTGCAAAGATGTTATTTTAAAATCAGATATTGCTGGGCATGGCTGAGACAGGAGGATCATGAGTTCAAAGTCAGCCTGGGCTACATAGTTAATTCAAGGCCAGCCTGAACTACACAGTTAAGATCCTATCTCAAACCACTCCCCAGTTTTTTTTAATTAAAAGAAAAATAAAATCAGATAGTACCTTCATTTTAAAAATGAGTAAAATAAGCTAGTATCTCTACTTCCAACTACACAGGCTGAGGCAAGATGATCAAAGGGCAACTTGGTAAACCTCTGTCTCAAAATAAAAAGGGCTGCAGATGTAGCTCTGTGCTTCCTGGGTTCAATCCCCAATAATAATACACACACAGAGAAATGAGGCTTGGAATACATTGATCAATTTATCAACTTTTTAATGTACTAATTTTTTTCCTTACCTATAATTTACTAACTTATTCACAAAATCTTATCAACAAATCATCCCAAGCCATCTCATCTCTCTGATCCTATAGGCAATAAGCAAGGTTTTTGTTTGGTACCAGGGATTGAACCTAGGACCTTGTGCTTACGAGGAAGGCATAGTGCCATTGAGCTAAATCCCTGGCCTGAAAACAGCAAGTATTAAAAAGTACTGGATACAAGTATTAAATAATTCTTGGAAAGGAATAAATTGCCTGCAACATTATGGTTTCTGGTAACACCTAAAAAACATATAAATTTGACAGTAAAGAATGTTAAAATCAAGTCACTGCATACAATGAGGAATATTCCTAAATTTTAGCCAAAATGTTAAGTCAGCTCGTTTCCTAGCTCTACTGTCATGGGGGGTGTGTGTGTGTGGGGTGTGTGTGTGTGTGTGGGGTGTGTGTGTGTGTGTGTGTGTGTGTGTGTGTATGTGAGTACTATCTAACTTTGTGTGGGGACATACATGGTACTTACGGTATGAAATTAAATAATGCAAAGTAACTAAAATGTGTGGTTAGCATGATGTAACACAAATCTGTTATCTTTACTAGACAAAGTAAACACAGTTAAGAAAATTAGGCCAGGCATAGTGGCGCACACCTGTAATGCCAGCACCTGAAAGGCTGACATAGGAGGAGCCCTCCAAGTTCAAGGCCAGCCTAGACTACATGGTGAGTTCAAGGCCAGCCTAAAGTAGATAGCAAGACCTCTTCTCCTCTTTTTTTTTTCTTTCTTTCTTTTTCTGTTTTGGTACCACGAATTGAACTCAAACCCAGGGCCTTCCACTTGCCAGGCAAGCGCTGTGCCACCTGAGCTATATCCCCAGCAAGACCCTGTGGGAATAATGAGAATGAAGGGGAAGGGGAAGGACAGAAGATTAGTCATTATGTTTGGAGAGCTGGGAGGAAAATAGGCATTTGTTTTATTTGTTTTGAGACAGGATCTCACTATATTGCCCAGGGTGATTGGTCTCAAACTTGCAGCCTCCTAAGTAGCTGCAACTAGAGCCACTGTGCTTGGCTGACATTTTTAGTATATTAACTTGCTTTGAGGCACCACAACAGGAATATTTTACAAAACAATTCAACAAGTTTTCAGCATGTTACTGAATATGGTCCTTTTAACCATCCCCAAAGCTAGGCAGTGTTGACAATCATTTGACAACTTTGATCCTCAGTTTCTCCTCTGTTAATTTGTCCATAATCTCACTGCTAGTAAATATGGAAGCAGGATTTCAATGCAGGTTTCCTATCTAAGTAGACACAGTAGAAGCAACCACCTGAGTACACTCTATTTAAAACATGTCATGATTCTACAAATAAAAATACATACACAGTTATGCTATTACACTGGTAACATACTATTTGGAAATAACATAAGAAGACTAAAATCCAACTTCCTGGAATATGTACATAGGTTAGACTAAAAATTAATAAACAAGAAATCCAAATATTGCCTGTGAACATATACTGCTGTAAGAGTCCACTTACCCGTTTTGAAGGACAGTGTTCATTCTTTTCATCTGTCATCTTCCCACTTTTAAGTGCTTTCCTTGGGTGCTTGATAGTTGTTTTTATGGCAGGTCGACATACATAATTCTCCAAGTTCTTTGGAGGTTTTTTAGTTCTCTTAGCCTGAAGGCCAATTTTCAATTTTAAATTTCCCTCTGAAAAGTTTGTTTCTTTCACAGAAAACTGTTGCTGTGCACCAGTTAAACCATCATCCTTCCCTATTTCGATGTTTCTTTCTCTACTCCGCTTGCGAAGGTCCTCTTCCTCACACTTTGTGCTGTTCTCTGGCTCTACTTCTCTCTTGCTTACCAGTGAGCCAGAACTGATGGCAGAAGGACTCTTTCTTGAAAAACCTTCGGAATCAGAACCCAATCCTAACATAGCAGTATTTCTAGGGTCCATCACAAGTGTAGGTTATTGCCAATGAATCTTATGAAAATTTTATAGAACTGTATTCCATAAAAAAACAGGGATTTCCAAAGATAGTAACCAGCATCTCTTTCTCTGCAAAGAGAGCATAACAAAAATTTATCAGAAAAGAGGCAACTACTGATTAACATGAAAAATGAGTATCAGGAGAGAAGGAAAAGGAAGTCAACAAACACGCAAAATCAGAGTTAAAACAAAATGTAGTTCAGAATAAATTTAAATTCATTTAGTTATAAATATATTTAAAATATTGTTCCACAGATACAATGAACAAGGTGTACAGTGGAAATAAAAAATTTTAAGAATCACTGTTGGGCCAGGGATTTAGCTCAGTAGTTCTGCTGCCTGCCTCGCAAGTGCAAGGTCAAGTACAACCTCCCCTGCCCCACAGGGTATAATAATAATAATAATAATAATAATAATTATTATTATTATTATTATTATTATTATACCCTGTGGGGCAGGGGGTTTGGCTCAGTGGTTCCGCCACCATAAGAACCAGGGCCCAAGTTTGATCCCTGGTACCAAGGGAAAAGAAAACCACTTTTATAACTCAACCAAGAAGCACGTGCAACTGATGCTCATGCAAATATAACCTAGAGATAAATAAGGTTATTTTCTTTTTGAGACAGGGTTTTGATATGTAGCTCAGGGTGGCCTCAAACTCACTGCATCACCAAGGCTAGATTTTAAATTGTCATGATCCTCCTGTCTCAGCCTCCCAGATGACACCATGGTAGAACTGAACTTGGAACAATCATAGACCCGTGACATGTATAAAGCTGCACAAGTGCAAACCCAGTGCTGCTCTATATAAGCAGCACCCCCAGTACTTCTTGGGATGTACAGGAGAACTCCCTCTAGTGCTGCAGCTCAGATCCAAATAAAGCCCACTCCAGTGGTCCTATAAATCTGTTTGTGATTCATTTCTTGGGTATCGTAGGCTCAGAAGATCCTGGGTGGGCAGAACAGGTAGCATTATAAAAAGCTATAAACACTAGGGTCTGCTACCCTCAAGAGTTCCTGAGATGAGTGACAAAAATAGGAACAGAGAATGGAGGCAAAGACCAGCAGCAATTGGTGGAGACCAACATCAAATGGCATCAACTGGCTACCAGCAACCAGCAACCTCTGTAACCAGTTAACCAGCAGTGTCAAATAGCAGTGACTGGCAGTGTCAAGCCATAGCAAATGGCAATGTTTGGTGGACCCCAATTCTGTAAGACAGAGGACTATAAGCCACTAACACTGAGAGCCCTGGAGTTTTAACACTAAAAGTAGAGCACCAATGGTTATTTATTTGGTACTGGGAATGGAACTCAGGACCTCCCGCTTTTGAGGCAGGCGTGGTGCCACCAAGCTACATATCCCCAGTCCAACCAATGGCTCTTAAAGCCCAGAGCTATACTAATGGTAGTATACCATGTCACTTCAAAATTTCCAACCCAACAGAGCAAAAGAACTCTACTAATTAACAAGTTACTCTACACGTACTGGACAAATGAATGGACTCTTTAGTTTTTCCTACTCTATGTAGTCACACAAACTGCTGAGTTACCTTCCAATCACTCAAAAATTATTCTTGTCTGTTATTTCACTTATAGCTTCACTATAGCATTCAAAGATTTTTATAATCTGGATTTAACCATTCAAACTTGTTCATTCATACTTCCTAACATACATCTCCGCGGCTTTTGTCAACTCAGTATCCCTCATTGTTACCTCCAAAATCATGTTCTCTTTTTTTTTGGACCGGGATCAAACTCAGGACATTGCACTTGCAAGGCAGGCAGTGGCACCACTGAGCTAAACCCCCAGCCCTTCATTTCTTCTGTGTGATGTGCTTTCTTCCTTTAAAAAAAGTACAAAGTCCTTACTTGCCTAGGAAGTAGGCTTCCATCTCCAGGCAGTGAGGAGAAGGACTACGAAGTTTTATCTTTTTCCTGACAAATTCAGAATCCTGAAATCCCAAATTTCTGCAAACCAAGTTTTTTCATAGCTCACTGTGAAAAAACCTGACCTGGATCCATTGTTTTACCGTAATCTGAGAATATTTTAATGGAGAAATATGAATGTGTTTGATTAAAGAGTGCTTTTCCAAACACCGCAGTGTCAGCTCACCCAATCTATATTACCTTTCAAAAACCCAACATGAACAAAACCCCAAAACTTTAGGCATCAAAGGTTCTGGACACTGTACTGTGGACCTATGTCCTTTGATCTACATTTAAGCTTGCACTGACCTGATTCATCTCTAAATGCTTATTATCCCTATAAGGTCACAATCTGAAGAATTCACTTTCTCTTCTCCATGTGCCACATGTGCCAGCTACATCCTCAACAGACTATAATAAAAATGTAAGCTTCTTGAGCATAGGGACATTTGGCTTGCTACCACTATATCACCAGCATATGGAATAATAAACAGTTGAATGAATGGATGGATTTTAAGGTCCCTATGTTTTCTATATGATGTTTGGTTTGTAGCAAATGTTTTTACTCTATTTTATATGATTATCTCATGTTATAATGAGAAATTTATATGCAAGTCTTTTCTCAATATACATTGACTACAGGGCCAGGGATTTAGCTTAGTGATGCTGCTGCATGCCTTGCAAGCACAAGGTCCCGAGTTCAATCTCTGCTACCAAACACAAACAAACAAACAAACATTGATTACATTTCATATAGATGATCTATGTTGACTACATTTCACATACATGATTTTTCACCTATTTCCTAAAATACCTTAATTTACCAGTAACATTTCCAAGCTGTATCTAAGAAAAGCAACCATGCTGAATGATCTCACTTTACATTTCTAACCAGTAACTTTAAGTAGACTCTTAGTGCACACAACTCTTTTAGAGCACCCATCTTCACTGACTTTGTTTCCTGACAATGACAATAGAAAAAACTCAGAAGTAAAATGCACAAACTGCCACCACATACCCATCTACCTGCATCAGTTCCTAGATTTTGCCTCTCTTCTGCTTCCAATCCCTCAACTTGAGAACTTAATCCGTTTTTTTATATTTTTGATAACATAGTGATACCTTTTTGTTTTTTAAAGTTAATTTTATAGGTTCACTTTTGATATAAAGATCATATTCATCATAGGGAATTAGTACCTGTACATAATGTATCTTGATTCTTTTCTTCCCCCATTCCTCTCCCCTCCCTTCAACACTTCTTCCCCTCCTTCCTTACAAAAGCTCTGTTTCCATTTTTTTTCTATTTTTTCCCTTTTCCCTTCCTCCCCGCTGCCCCACCTCCATACCCCTTCTCATTTGAACTTTTTCTATTTCCCAGTATCTATTATCCATCTTTTTTCTTATTTGCATTGCAGTTTCTCACACAATAAAAGTGCAGTAAAAAGTATGATCTCAAGGTGCATCCATTTACCTAAAAATGTCTCAAGTTTATCCTTCTTTTTGGTAAAGTAATACTCCATTGTATATAATAACCAGATTTTTTTTTATCCATTCAGCCAATGATGGGCATCTGGACTGTTTTCAAGATTTAGCTATTACGAATTGTGCTGTTATAAACATGGGTGTAGGGCCAGGGATTTAGCTCAGTGGTTCTGCTACCTGCTTTACATGTGAAAGATCCCAAGTTCAATCCCTGGTACCAAAAAACAAAACAAACCAACATGGGTGTGCATGCACTGCTGTGGTATAATGCTTCTAAACTCTTTTGTAGAAATACCAAAAGAGGAATAGCTGGGTCAAATAGAAACTCTAGCTTCAGTTTTTTAGGAATCTCCATACTGATTTCCATATTGATTGCACCATTTTACACTCTTACCAACAGTGGAAAAGGGTTCCTTTTCCCCCCACAGCCTCACTAGTTTTGTTATTGACTTCTTGATGATAGTCATTCTTTCCAGAGTGAGATGGAATCTCATTGTTGCTTTAATTTCCATCTCTTGAATGACCAGTAGTATTGAATATTTTTTCATATACTCATTTACTGTTTGTATTTCTTCATTTGAGAAGTGTCTATTCATTTCAGATGCCTATTTTTGGACTGGGTCTTTATATTTAAGGGGGTGTCTGATTTTGAGTTCTTTATATATTCTAGATATGATCCTTTGAGGAACAGCTGGTAAAACTTTTTCCCTCTCTGTGGGTTGTCTCTTCCCTCTGTTGGTGGTTTCTTTTGCTGTGCAAAAACTTTTTAATATAATAAGATCCCAGTCATTGATACTCTGTGATATTTTCCTGTGCGATCAGTTTTGTTCATAAAGTCTCTGCCTACACATTATGTCTTCCAAGAGTTTTACCTATTTTATCTCTGGCAGATTGTTTCTTCTTTAATATTTAGATCTTTAATTCATTTTTATTTTAGTTTAATGCATGGTGAGAGGTACAGGCCTAGGTTTAATCTTTGGCATCTGGAAAGCCAGTTTTCCCAGCACCATTTATTAAAGAGGCTATCTTTCTTTCCTTTTTTTTTTTTTTGTACTGGGGATCGAACTCCAGTCCTTGTGCTTGCAAGGCAGGCGAGGCTATCTCTCTTCCAGTGAAGGTGCCTGGCCCCTTTGTCAAAATAAGGTGGCTAGGGCTGGGTATTTAGCTCCCCACCACCTGTTGCAAGCACAAGGTCCCAAGTTCTATTCCTGGTTCAAAATAATAATAATAAGTTAAGGTGGCTGAGTGTGTTTGGAGTTGTTTCTGTATCTACTATTCTGTCCCACTGATACTAGGGTCTTTCTTTTTTGCCAGTACCATGCTGTTTTTATCATGGATACTTTGCAATATAATTTCAAGTGTGGGATTGTGATGCCCCCTGCCTTGCCTTTGTTGCCAAAACTGTTTTTTCTATTGTAGGTCTCTTCTGGTTCCAAATGAATTTTAGGATTTTCTCTAGTTCTCTGTGAGGCATGCTATTTTGATTGAGATTGCATTAAATTTGTGTATTTTTGAAGAGAGCAGGGAATGGTGGCACACACCTATAATCCCAGCACTTGGGAGGCTGAGGAAGGAGGATAGCCATGAGTTCAAGTCCAACCTGGACTACACAGTGAGTTCAAGGCCACTCTGAACTATATATAGCAAGACCCTGTCTCAAAACACAAAACACACACACACACACACACACACACACACACACACACACTGGAAGTATGGTCATTTTCACTATATTGGTTCTGCCTATCCAAGAACAAAGAATATCTTTCCATTTTCTGATATCCTCAACACAAAACAAAACTTATTTCCATGACCAAGGATTTAGCTCAGTGGTGCTGCTGCCTGTCTCAAAAGCACAAGGTCCCAAGTTTGATCCCAGGTACAAGAAAAAAAGAAACAAACAAAAACAAAACAAAAAACAAGCAAACAAACTTATGGCACAATTGACCAGAACTAGTCTGTTGGTTTTAAATTATATCTAAAATTGAAAAAAACTACAAATTTCTATCTCCAGATAACAGAACCAGCTAAGGTCTCTTCCTGGAACTTGACTCTATACTAAATGCCACTTGACATACTAGCTGGGTATGTAATAGGCACTTTAAGCTTGACATGTCTAAAATCAATTCATCTTTCACACTACCATCCATTCTTCCTATAGGCTTCCTAAATGGCAACTCTAACCAGAAATTTTTAGGACAAAATTTTTAAATCAATTCTGGTTCTTTTCTCTCATACTCAACTTCACTCATTCACTTGTTCAGCAAAATTTGTCAGTTTTTATCTTCAAAATACATGAAGAACCTATTTCTCACTACTTTGATAGCTATCAGATCCAAATAATCATTAATAACTGACCTTGAATACTGTTGTAGCCTTGTGACTAGTTCCTAACTTCAGCTATCATATCAGTTTTCTCAACTTATCAGCCAGGCCATTCTTTCAAAACCTTAGTTAATCATGTCATTCCTCTAATCAAAAAAACCCTGAAAGTAGGTATGGTGGCACACACCTATAACCCCAGCTACTCAGGAAGCTGAGCCAGGAGAATCTGGAGTTTGAAACCAGGCTGGGCAACTTAGCAAGATCTTATCTCAAAAAACTGAATGAGCAGGATGGAACCAGTGGTAGTGCTTGCCTAGTATGCTTTGGGGCTCTGGGTTCAATCTCAGGCACTGAAAAAACAAAACTCTAGGGCTGGATGACACGCCTGCCTCGCAAGCACAAGGTCCTGAATTCAATCCCTGGTACCAAAAAACAAATGAACAAACAAAAAAACAAAAAAATCCTCTAATGGCTTAAGCCAAAAGTTCTTGTAATAATGAAGAAACCCTATTTACTCTACCTCACAATCTCTTTTACCTTGCTTTCAAGTCCTCCCTATTAAGTTCCAAAGAGGGTAAATGAGTCTTCCTTCTTTTTCTCAAACACAACAAAATACCCTTACAACTCAAGGCCTTTTCACTACTACTCTGCCTAACTACACCAGCCTTTCCTCAGATAATTGCATAGCTTGCTTTTATACATCATGTCTTCAATTAAATACATCTTATAGAAGAGGCTTCCCTGAGAACACTATATAATGTAGAAAAAAAAAAAACATTTAACCATCCTCTCCTCATGCTTACTGCACTATTTTATTTACTCATACATTCAATCCCCAGGACCAAATACACACATACACGCACACTCCTTATGAATAAGAACCATTTAAATTGGTTTTTATATGCACACTTTATTTCCTCTACAAAGTGTACATCTCTACCCATTTCGACACCTGTCATATTAATTCCATATCCACCTGAAAAACAATATAGCTGATTTTTAAAAAACTAACAAATTTAGTCAACAGTGCTCTGAAAACAGAGGTACAGCTGAATGGCAGAGAGCTTCCCTAATATGCACAAGGCTGTGGGTTCAACTCACAGTGCAGCTAAAAAAATAAATAAATAAAAGTTTCAGTCTCAACTACAGAAACACAATGGAAGACAATGCACCCGTTTGAGATCATTTTACTTGTAGATAATCTATCATTGGGGTTAACAGAACACTACTTAGAAAGGCAATATAAAATCAACTGCAAGTTTTTAAATAAATATTTCAAATGAGTTCTCACAGTGAGTTTAGCATTAGTACCTTAAAAGTGATAAAAAATTCCTAATATCTGCCAAGTTTTTAGATTCTACAGTTTTTGTTTGTTTGTTTGTTTTTGGTAACAGGGATTAAACTCAGGACCTTGTGTTTGCAAGGCAGGCAACGAAACCACTGAGCTAAACCCTCTGCCTTCTGCATGGTTTTATGCTTAATATTTCCACATCTCATTTAAGCATCAGAACCATGAGATAGCTACTACTCCCTTTTTCAGATTTAAAAAAAATGGGCTGACAGCAAAAAAAGGGAGAGCCCTTTGCAATCCAGAACTCACTGTTGAGTGTGAGTTTTGATATAAAAAGAAATATTACTGCCAGATGCCGGTGCATACCTGTGATCTTGGAATTCCTGAGGCAAAGGCAAGAATGAAAGTTTGAGACAAGCATGGTCTACATAGTAAGACTCTTTCTCAGAAAACAAAACAAAAACAAAAGTTATGATAACTTAATACAAATTGAAGTGATGGAAGGTACTGATAACCATTAAGTTTGATTCCAAGACTAGAAAGCAAATAACATGGGCAAAATCTCAGCTTTATAGCTTTGGTATTTCGATTTTCATGTTGTGACACACAAAGATAGAATTTTCCCCCCATTTCTTTCTTAATGGCTTTTGTCTTGAACACGGAGCCAGAGGTGAATGTATGTCTTCACTGTGTTTGCATCATGTTTATTTAAATGTAGATAAGTAGTAAAATTTCCACAGGTTTAAAAACAACAAAAAAGGCAGAGCCAGGTCTGCCTGGCTTCTTATAACTATTATACTCCATTTTAATGCCAGTGATTTTAGTTCTTTTAATAAAGACTATTTCTACTGACGGCGATCAAATCCTGGGCCTTGTGTATGATAGACAAGTGCTCTACCTTGACTCTTTTTCTCGTACTCTACACATGCAGTCTATCAGTTTTACCTTTAAAACATATGTAACCATAATTTCTCACTACTTCTACAGCTACTACATATGAATTATTGCTATGTGCTTCAGAGCAGAAAGTTTTTTGTTTTTGGTATGAGATCAAACCTGGGTCCTTGTGCCTGCGAGGCAGGTGGCAGAACTGAGCTAAATCCCAGGCTCCCAGAAAGTATATCTTTGATGCTTCTATAGTTAAAATTCAAAATTTTGACAACAAATGGCAATTATTATATATATCAAATATTAAAACCACTATGGAAATCAATATGGAGATACCTCAAAGAGTTTGGACTGGAGGTTCCATCTGACCCAGCCATCCCTCTGCTGGGTATCTTTCCAAAAGAACTAAAAGAATCATATCACAGAGAAGTATGTGCACCCATGTTTATAGCGGCACAGTTTGTAGTAGCTAAATCTTGGAAACAGCCCATTTGCCCATCTGTTGGAAACTGGATAAAGATGTGGTTTTTCTATAAAATGGAATGTTACTCAGCCATAAAGAACGAGAAAATAGATTCATTCATAGGAAAATGGATACATATTGAAGATATACTCCTAAGTGAAATAAATAAGTCACACATGTGTAAATACCGAATAGTTTCCCTGGTGTGAATAATCTGCAACAATGCATAAGATTCTAATAAGATTACTGACATTTAGAAATGGGAAGAAAGGAGCTAAAGGTGTAGGGAAGGTGGGATGGGTAGGGGAAGGGTAAAAAGGGAAAAGAAAAAAATGTGAGAGAATGAAAAGATGAAAATAAAGTGTTTGTAGATGGGGAGGGGAGGAGGGGGTGAAGGGAGGGCAGAGGTAAGGGGAAAAAATGAGAATCAAGACTTGTCATGTAGAGGTACAAGATCCCAACAATGAATGTAACTGTACTGTATCCCTAAAATGTACCAATAAACTCAATTAAAGCTGGGAAAAAGAAATATTAAAGAAGTCAAAACTCTCGTAAGTATGTCTTGCAATACAGTCTTTGCACAAAAAAAGAGCTAATTTCAGAGCAGTAAACTGCATGACAGTATTCTGAAAACCAAAAACATGGGCATTGTTTATCAACTGAGAGTAATTTAAAGAAAAGAACAAAACTGTCCTGGCCAGGGATTTAGCTCAGAGGTTCGGTGGCCTGCCTTACAAGAGCAAGGACCCGAGTTCAATCCCCAGTACAAAAAAAAAAAAAAAAAAAAAAAAAAAGAAAGAACAAAACTGTCCTATTTAGTTTTAAGATGCTTTATAACAAGGAGTATGTCTTAAAGGTAGAGGAGGAGGATCACCATGAGTTCAAAGACAGCCTAGGTTATACAGTGAGTCTCTGTCCTGAAAAAAGAAAAAGAATTTACAAGGCAGGGGATTTAGCTCAGTGGTTCCGCCGCAGTGCCTAGGAAGCACTAGGACCTGAGTTTGATCACCGGTACCAAAAAATTAAAAAAAATTAAAAAATTAAAAAAAATTTACAAGTAGTAAATCACAAAGGGAAAAAAGCCCAGAAAGCAGTCTCAAGGCTAAATGCTGATGAAAACTTAACTGTCAACAGTCAGATAATCTAATCAAACCTTAGTTCTTCCTAACAAAGTTAAAATAATCATATCCTAGGACATTCCTGCAGGAATTGCAAATCTATTCCTCAAAACATTGGTAAAGGGAAATTAAAATGCCTAAATTACAAAGTCCTAAAATACAGTATTTAGTTCATCAGTTTGGAATAGTCCCTGACACATAAGCACTCAATAAATACATGTTGGTTACCAGGCATGGTGGCACACCTCTATAATCCCAGCACTCAGGACCCGAGGCAGAAGCCTCAAGGCCAGCCTGAGCTGTTGAGTTCAGGGATAGTCTGAACTACTTTAAGATCCTGTTTCAAAAAAAAAAAAAAAAAAAAAGTTGATTTTATTTGTGAATCAAATGAGAGGTAGTTTAGCCAAACAGATAAATTCTGCTTTAAAGAGAATACATTGACTTCTAAAAAGCAAGTGAAACCCTTGTAAGCTAACCCTAACTCTAATCCTAAAACAACTGTTATAACCAACCTAATTTTCTTCAAAGACTTAAACTTCTCCACTCATGAAAAACTTACTTAGTAAGATACATTACTATATGCTTTGGGAATAAATCCTTTATTTGGTAAAAATCAAGATGGTAAAAAGATAAATGAAGCAAAGCACACAGCCTATCCTGGAGTCAAGAGACAAAAGCAAAATTAGAATTTATGTACAGTCAGACATGGTAGCATAACATTCAGGGAGGCTGAGAAGTATCACAAATTTGAGACCAGCCTGGCCAATTTAGTGACTCCGCAAGACTGTATTTCAAAATTAAAAACAAACAAACAAACAAGAAATGAATAAAATAAAATTTATGTGAAGAAAATAGGATTAAAAGTACCTTAAAAGGGCCAGGGATTTAGCTCGGTGATGCGGCCACCTGCCTTGCAAGGGCAAGGACCTGAGTTTGATCCCTGGTACCAAAAAAAAAAAAAAGTACCCTAAAAGTTGAGAACTAAAACAAATATGCACACATGAAAAAAAGTTATTTGTATTTACTTTCAAAAATATTTACAATGCTGGGTGAAGTGGCATATGACTATTATCTCAGCACTAGGGAGGCTGAGGAAGGATGATTGAGAGCTCTAAACCAGCCTGGGATACTTTTTTTTTTTTTTTTTTTTTTGTGATGGCTTCCC
>NW_022900945.1:55377151-55388921 GCF_012274545.1 Fukomys damarensis | reverse complement strand
ATATTTGTTTTTTTTTTTTTTTTTTTTTTTTTTTTTTTGAGACAGGGTCTCACTAGGTAGTTGAGACTGACCTGGAACTCACTATGTAGCTCAGGCTGGTCTCGAACTCCAGTGATCTTCCTGCCTCAGCCTTCCGAGTGCAGGGATCACAGGTGTGTGCCACCATGCCCGGCCTGGGATACCATACTTAATTCAAATCTGGGTTGAACTATGTTGTGATACATGTCTCACAACAAAAAAGTAAATAAAACAATAGAAAGTATGTATTACACATTTGGGCAACATGGCATACATTAAAATAAGAATTTCAAACATATTACCTCATAGTTCTTTAACAAGTCTATCTTATAAATACCACCACTCTCATCACCATTCTATAACCAGGGAAACCACAGACCACAAGAAACTTGCTCAAGATTACTCAGTAAGTTAATAAAACAGAAACGCAAATTTAATCAATCTGATTTCAGAATTCATGTTAATAACTATTTGAGAGCTGGGCATAGTGGTGCATGCCTGCAATCCCAGCACTTGGAAGTTTGAGGCAGGAGGACTGCCATGAGTTCAAGGCCAGTCTGAGCTACACAGCAAGACCCTGTCTCAAAAAACCCCCAAACAACAAAAAATAAAAAACCCATTTCAGATTTTCAAAAAACTGAAAGGAAATATACAAAATGTGGAGGCAAAGATTTTTCATTTTAAGAAAATTAATTATACATTTTTTAAAATCCCCAGCCCAAGCTGGTATTCTTTTATTTATGAAATTATACATTTTTAATTTGACTAGATACCTGTTATAATCAAGGCCTGATTAACTGTAATATTAAAGAAATAGGCTATGTTTCAGTAAATCCTCGGGCCATACAGTATACTTTCTGTATGAGTGAAATATGTTGTACATGTTTTCATCATTATTCTACTTGGTAGATGATACATAGGTACAAAATCCAATCTTCTATATCCCTGAAGACATAGGACACTGTAAGAGAAATAAGCTAATACAATGATCAATTACAGCAAACTCACCTGCTATGTTACACTCATTTTCATACCTTTGCAGGTGTTCTTTTCCTCTACCTAGAATGCCCTAAGGCAATGATGGCAACCCTTTCAAAGGTTTCAATGATATAGTCTATAGGTTTGCCACCACTGCCCTAAGGCTTAGTGATTATCCTTTAAAACCCAGTTCTTCCCCTTGTTAGAAGCTATCCTAACCATTCCTTTACCTTTACAGATTTAGTTTCCCCCTCTCCACCCTACACAAAGGTATCACTGTCTTGTAACTAGTTACCATCTTCCTCTTACTAGACTACAAACACCTGGAAACAAAAAAAGTCTGTCTTTTTCCTTACCTCTAAGCACAGAAATATGTATGAAGAAAACACTGGGAAAAATTTAGTTGGCTGAATGATGAATAATGCATAAATGAAAAAAATGAGTATGAGAAATACTTCTTTTTGTTTGGTTGGCTTTTATTCTAATTAGGAAGATTTGAGAAACTTTCTGTACAGTGTGCTTGTTAAATAAACTAAATAAATTTTTAAAATATAATGAACTTTTCTTTTTGAGATGGGATTTCCTTATGTAATCCAGGCTGATCTCAAACTTCTGTGAACTCAAATGACCCTCCTGCTGAGTTGCTACAGGCAGCTCAACAATGTTTTGTTTTTCGGCACTGGGGATAGAACTCAGGGCTTATGCAGTGAGCTACATTCCCAGCCCATTTATCTGTTTGTTTGTATAATTGTGAGACAAGATCTTGCTAAATCACTCAATTGCTCAGCAAAGTTCAAACGTGCAGCTCTTCCTACCTCAGCCTCCCAAGGTGCTGGAATTACAGGCATGTGCCATATGCCAGGCTCAACATTCCCTTTTTCTTTTTAGATTTTTAGCTGATATATAAAAATTGTACAAGAAATCCTTGTTAAATGAAAGGATTTGTTCAATATTTTATTTATCCCGATTACAATTAAACAGAGGTTCCAAGCATGGCGGCACAAGCTTGTACTCTCAACTTCGGGGAGGTAAAAGCAGGACTGAGAGTTGACGGTCAGCCTCGGCTACATAGTAAATTTAAGTACAGGGTGAGCTACATAGTAAGACCCTCTCTCAAAAATTAAAAATTTAAAAAAGCACACATACACATGAATAGAATTAACTTAAAACTCTTAATTCATGTGGGCCGGGGATTTAGCTCAGTGGTTCCACCACCTGCTTCACAAATGTAAGGTCCCAAGTTCAATCTCTGGTACCAAAAAAAACCAAAAAGCAGAACTCTAACTCATGCTTTAAAAAATAATTATACCTTTTCATTAATCTTCTGTATCCACAATTTGTATTATCATTTAGATGAAATTACTACTCCTTTGAGATTTGTATCTTCCAATCTTCTTTGAAGACTATGTTTGCCAACTAATCTTTATACATCATTGAGGCAAACTCCCCTACCAACTACCATTTTTCCAAATGTCAGAGTGATCACTTTACTTTTTCAAATTCTCTCCATTTGTGCCTCATACTCAGGATTTCAAATAATTAAACTCTAGAACTTTCATTTGTAGCAGCACTGTATTTAAGAAACCATGGCTTAAGCCTTATGTCATTTACTCCAAGAAGCCAGGACATAGCTACTTTATAACCTGACACACTGTCTTTCTATAGTCTTAAAGAAAATGAAATGTTTTTGAATGAGAAGATTTGACATCAAGTGTGCAAAACACTGAACAGAATGGAGAACTAGAAGTTTAAACATTCACAACTTACTTTCTGTGGGGTTATAAGGCACAGAAAAAGTAAAAGATAAAGTAATGAAATATTCACTATTGATGGAACTCACACTCATCCGAGCTATAATACAACTGCCAGCCTTCCTGGAAGGAAGAATATGTGTCTAAATACTACTTTCATAACAACCTCTAAAAATCTATACAGTCTGATTCATCTTTACAACTCAATAGCAATATTTTTTCCTACAATGTTTTTCTGTTCATCAAGGCAACCATACTCTTAACAAAACTCTAAGGTATGCAACATAAGCAAAGGTATAAATTTTCAAATATCTACGCAGAATATCCACAATTGAAATTTAAAATTTAAAATAATGTGAATTTCATTCTCTTAAATAACAAGTTGATTCAAGACCAATTTCAGCTTTGTTCGACATTACCAGAACCATCTGATTTATTTGTGGTAACTGGATCCCACTAGACAAATCAAGTGGAAGGAAAAAAAAAATGTTTTTATACTCTTGTAACTATGACTACATCCTCAAAAACAATAATAGTAATTATTTCTAATTGGCATTTGAAAAAACTGATAGGCTTTTCTATCTGGAACTTCAAATATTTTAATGCAAACATCGAAAAGCAGCAATGTGAATTTCTATTCACTTAATTTCTTAGTTAACAGAGGAATTCCCTATGACAAGTAATATAGATTAAAAGTAGTTTGTATAGGGCCGGGGATCTAGCTCAGTGGTTCCACGATCTGCCTCACAAACACAAGGTTCCGAGTTCGATCCCCAGACCCCTCTCTCAAAAAAAAAAAAGTAGTTTGTATAAGTAGTTTAGTTACAACTATCATTAGATACTTTTATTT
The DNA here is from genome assembly GCF_012274545.1 of Fukomys damarensis. Classification (NCBI taxonomy): domain Eukaryota; kingdom Metazoa; phylum Chordata; class Mammalia; order Rodentia; family Bathyergidae; genus Fukomys; species Fukomys damarensis. The sequence goes on along the minus strand of NW_022900945.1, from coordinate 55,385,324 downwards.
TTGTTTTGTTTTTTTGAGACAGGGTCTCACTATATAGTTGAGACTGACCCAGAACCCACTATGTAGCCCAGGCTGGTCTTGAACCCACAGCAATCCTCCTGCCTCAGCCTCCTGACAGCTGATATTACAGGTATGCACCACCACACCCAGCAATATACTTTTATTTTAAAAATTATACAAACCTAATTCTCCCCTTAAGAATGAAAAAAGCATCACTCTAGGAGGCTGAGACAGAAGGATTTCAAGTTTGAGCCCAACCTGGGCAACTGGCAATTTAGGGAGATCCTGTCTCAAAATAAAAAAATTTAAAAAGGGCTGTGAAGACTCTGGGTTCAATCCCCAGTACCCACCCTCCCACAAAAAGTGAAGGTCTGGGTGTGGTGGCACATACCTGTAATCCCAGCACTCAGGAGGCTGAAACAGGAGGACTACCCCAAGTTCGAGGCCAGCCTAGGCTACATAGCGAGTTCAAGGCTAGTCTGACTACACAGCAAGACCTTATCTCAAAAACCAAAAAAAGAGCCAGGGATTTAGCTCAAGGGCAGCACGCCTGCCCCCCAAACTCAAGGTGCCAAATTCAATCCCTGCTAATGGGAGGGGGGAAATAAAAGAAAAAAGAAAAGAGAAGTGAAGATGATGGGCAAGGCATGGTGGCCAACATCTATAATCCCAGAACTCGCAGAGGCAAGAGTGTCACAAGTTTGATCCCACCCTGCACAACTTAGAAAGACCCTATCTCAAAAAAAATTAATACCCCTCAAAACACTCCTCCTCTCTTCAAACACACTATCCCCTCATTCCTGTCACTTTCTGAAGCAGGGCACAAGTCCTCTTTTTTCAGTACCTTTTGTCATGCTATTGTTGCTATCTAGTCCTGAACCCATTGGAAATGTTTACCTTTCATGGTCATTTCCACTTTGGGGAAGAGCCAGAAGACGCCAAGTGACAACCAAGGAACAAGATGGATGAGGACACACCTTGCTGTTTTTTGTAAGCTGGCGTTTGATTGGCAGTAGTATTCATCATATTTTTTAATCACATCTCATAAAACACTCACAAAAAAATGACAACCAGAATTGCTTCAGAAAGTGGCAAGAATGATGGAAGGAAGAAATGTATTCAAAGCAAGGGGAGTATTTTTCTTCCCAGGTACTAGGGATTAAACCTGTCTTTTACAATGAACCACACCCCCAGCCTTCTTATCATTTACTCTGATACAGATTCTAAATTGCTAAATTGCCCATGCTGTGCTTGAATTTCCAATTTTCCTGCCTCAGCCTACCAGAGTATTGGGATTAGCAGTGTGAGCCACCATGACCAGCTTCAAGAGGGAAAGTATATTAAGGAAGATTAATGGCAATGGAGAGCTGGAGATTTATCTCACTGGTGCTGTGCTGCCTTGAAAGCTCAAGGTCTTGAATTCAATCACTAGTGTGGGGGGGATTAATGGCAATGTATCTTTTACTGTAATAAAGCTTGTTTTTTTTAGGCAGTGTATCCCTTTGTAGTTCTCACTGTTCCTGAACTCACGACATACCATAGGCTGGCCTCAAACTCCTGGTAATCCTCTGCCTCAGCCTCCTGAGTAACGGGGATTGCAGGTATGTGCTACCGAGCTCGAAACAATATCCCCACCATCATCAGGGATCAACTCAAGCCCTCCCACTTGCAAGGCAGGCATGGTGCCACTGAGCTGAACTGCCAGCCCTGTAATAATCTTTTTAAAACTATGTTGTTAAAAAACCTGAAGCGGGATATTGAGTACATGAAGTCTCATCTATTGCTGCTTATGTCTGAAATTTGTCACATTTAAACAATGAACAAAATTCAATGACAGGGTCGGGGATTTAGCTCAGTGGTTCTACCACCTGCTCAGCTAGCGCAAGGTCCTGAATTTGATCACTGGTATCCCTCCCAAAAAAATTCATTGACAAAGAACAAAATTCAGCGAAAAAGTATATAAAATCCTGTCATCTTCGATTTCTGGTACTGGAAAAAATAAAAATCCTGTCAACAATTTGCATATATTTAAGGATAAGTGCCTAAAAACTATGAAGAGTAAAAACAATGCTAAAATTAAATCTTCACAGGTTCTTCAAACATGAAAAACTAGATGATTAATGAAAGAAACACAAGCGTAAAACAGTAATATGATTATGAGTTAAATTTCTGTCATTACTGAGAACACAGTTTTTAATTATGTTGGGTCAACATCATACTCTACCATTAACATCTCTACTGAGGCAGTTACTAAAAAAAATTTTTTTAAGGTAAAATATAAGATTGGCAATTATTGACTAAGATGACATTAACAAAGCAGAAAGTCTATAACCTCTTCATACGAGAAACAGAAACATATTCAACAACTAATTTTGAGGAAAATATTAAAAGACAACTAGCAGCATAAATCAAAACAAAACAAAACATACTACAAAAGCATTTCTCTCTCCTGTGCCAAGCCAGGTTTATCTTGTCTCATGTTGCTGGAAAAGCTGGCACAAAGGAGACCTCACAGTAGATTCCAGTAAAGCTGGTTATTACCTCTTAAATACCCAGACCAATACATATACCTCCAACAGCAACATGAAATTATTTAACTGGAGACCACCACCTACATATATGATAAGACTTTACTATATATACACACAGATCACTCCAGGTAGGAATAAAAGTAGCCAATTCTCTATTAGTAAGACACGGGGTGAAATTTAGAATAAATCCAAGTAGAACTACTAATATTGAAAAGACACAGTATCCACCAAGATTTGGGGAAGTTATGTTCAGATTTTAAAATACAATTTAAGAACAGGACATGAAAAGCTTTCCCCATTCTTGACCCTTAAGGTCCTGACACATTTTTCTTTTATGATTTACAAGCATTTTTGCTTTGTGTTTTAAATAAAGTCTCACTATGTTGCCCAGTCTTGAATCCCTGGGCTCAAATGATTCTCCAGCCTCAGCCTCCTGAGTAAATGAAATTAAACCCAACAAGAAGCATTTTATTTTAAATTGTGAAGTATCTAGTACATATAAGAATCTACATAAGTTGTATACATACATATTACACATACGTACATGACGTACCTAAAATGAAATATTAACACCATGAAAACAGTACCCATTTAAAACTGGAGAAAATTAGCTGGGCATGGTGGCATACACCTATAATCACAGTTCTCTGTCTGGGAAGCTGATGAGGAGGATCACAAATTCTAGTCTAGCCCACACAACTTGGCAACTTAGCCACTTAGGGAGACCCTATCTCAAAAAATTTAAAGAGGACAGATATCCCTGAGGATGCAGCTCAGTGCAAAGACCCTGGGTTCATGTCTCAGTAATGAAAAAAGAACAAAGAAAATTAATTCAACTTTTCACAAATCTACATTACAAACAGCCATGCTAATACAAAGAAGAGAAAAAGAATTTTTCATGAATAGGTCATTATCTTATTGAATCCTACAACCTGTTCTATTAAAATACCTTTCTTCAATTTCTTGCTCTTTTAAAAACTGTATTTTTGGCCGGGCGTGGTGGCACACGCCTGTAATCCCAGCACTTGGGAGGCTGAGGCAGGAGGAACGCTGTGAGTTCGAGACCAGCCTGGGCTACATAGTGAGTTCTAGGTCAGTCTCAACTACATAGTGGGACCCTGTCTCAAAAAAACAAAACAAATTGTATTTTTGTTTTGCAGCAGTACTGGATAAACCCATTCTGAGCTACATATCCAGCCCGTTTTTATTTTGCAACAGGGTGTCCCTACGTTGCTAAACTGACCAGACTGGGCTCCAACTCTGGATCCTCCTGCCTCAGCCTCCCAGAGTACGGGGATTACAGATATGCACCAATATGCTGGGCTTGCCATAATCATTTTTAGTTTCCAATTGCAAATTCCAATTGGGTAGTCTGTGAAATAGCTTCTGAATTTTCAAGATACAGATACATATATAGGCCCCCCAACTGACATAGTTATATAAACTCACTCACTATCTATCTATCTATCTATCTATCTATCTATCTATCTATCTCCCAATACGAGAAATGAATACAACCATGGTAGTGCACACCTGTAATCCGAGCATTCAAGAAGCTGAAGCAGGAAGAATGTGCTTACTTTGCGGCCAGTCTACAACTACACAGCCAAGTCTATGTCTCAACAAAACAAAACAAAACAAAAATACCAAAACAAAGGAATACAACAAATGTTTGCTTCCTTTTTTGGAGAAGGAGGAGGATTGGTGATACTGGGGATTAAACTAGAGGCCTTCACACTGAACTACATAACCAGCCCCCTTTTAAAACTTTTTTATAAACTTTGAGACAAGTTTAGCTAAGTGCTAAACTGCCCAGTCTGGACTTGAAACTGTAATTCCCCTGCTTACTCCTAATGCACTAGGATTACAGATGTGCACCACCATGCCCAGCTGTCTGCCTCCTTTCCAAATCAGAAAATACCTTTATCCAAAAACATCAGATGATACCAATTTTTTTTTTTTTTTTTTTGGTAACAGGTATTTAACTCAGGACCTTGAACTTGCGAGGTAGGCACAGTGCCACTGAGCTAAATCCCAGGCCCTTATTTCAAGAAATAAGACCATGAAGACTCTATAAAGACTCTAAAAAAAGAATAATTCTTGTGCTATACCCATATCAAACTTAATTCAGAATCGTGTCCCAACATTGTAGAAGTTCATGAAGAAAAGATAAAATAGGGCCAGGTTCTTGGTATATGTACAAAGCCCTGGGTTCAATGCCCAGTACAGCAAAAATAAATTAAGAAATTTTTTAAATGATCCTAAATTTCTTCTGTCAGTGTCTTCAAATACTATGATGAAATCGTTCACTTTAAAGTCATACCAACATCTCCACCCTTAAATAAAACTAGGGCAGGCAAGGGGCAAACAAGACCTGAATATATTGGTTCCATTTCATTACAGCTTAAATTACTGAAATTATATGTGTAATTCCTGTGATTGCGCTTATGGTCACTTTCTAATGTGGGGTCTATCTTTCATCAGAGTCTCAGAAGATAAGGGACACCCCACACACACACCAAAAAAAAAACCAAGAATCACTACTCTAACATATCAAGAAACACTGCATTTTCCAGAGGACTACAGTTATGGTGACTTAGTTGAAGCATTCTTCCTTCATATTCATAGATGGGATCTTTACTACAAAATTAATCTTTTGCTGGGAGTAGTACAGCACTCAGGCCTGAAATCCTAGCAGTTGGAACCCTGAGGTAGAAGGGTCTCCGTGAGTTCCAGGCAAGCCTGGGCTCCATACATAGTTCAAAGGCCAGCCTGAACTACATAATGAGACCCTGTCTGAAACACACACACACACACACACACACACATGCACCCTGACAAAAAGAAAAAATTAGTCTTTCAAAGAATTCCTTACTTCAGTCCAGTGAAGAAGTTCCAATATCCAGAGACACATAAATCAACAATGACAAGATCTCCCTAAACAGGTTATGCATAAATGCCAAAAGAAAATATCAAAGAAGGCACATACTACCACAAACTGACCACCTTGTTAGATTTTTTTTTTTTAATTTGGTTTTTTGAGACAGGGTCTTGCTATGCAGTTCAGGCTGGCCTTAATCTCACTATGTAGCCCAGCCTGACCTCAAACACTTGGTGATCCTCCTGCCTCAACTCCCCAGTGCTGCAGTTATAGGTATGCTCTACTACACCCAGCTTAGATTCTTAAATACTCATGTAACCTTACATATTAAATTTTCTGAAACACCTAAATTTCCTCCAAACTAAGCAGAATTTTTCAGGGGGAGAGAAGGTACCAGAGATTTAACCCAGGGCCTAGACTATATCCCCAGTCTTTTTTTTTTTTTTTTTTCCTCTTTAATATCAAAACAAGTTTTCAGTTGGGTGTGGTGGTGCAGGCCCGCAATCCCAGCACTAAGGAGGTAGAGACAGGGAGATCACCTGGAGTTCTAGGCCTGCCTGAATTACAGTGAGACCCTGTCTCAAAAAAAAAAAAAAAAAAAGTCTCAAGGAAGGTGTGGTAACACTTGCCTGTAATCTTGGCACGTGGGAGGCTGAGGCAGGAGAATCACCTTGAGTTCAAGGCCAGCCTCAACTATAGAGAGATTCCATCACAAAAAAACAAGGAGGACGATAAGGTTTCACTAAATTGCCTAGGATAAGCTCAAACGTGACAATCTTCTGTCTCTGTTAAATGCTTTTACAGGTTTTCTGATTTCAATTCCACACTGAGTTGCCTGCTTATTCAACTTAATACATATGACTGTCACGGCAACTCCCCTTACATGTGCACCCAGACTATTTCAACAATGGTATATTTATTATTCTAACTGCGAGGAAGGGACCATTTCTTGAATAGAAAATTCAATAAATATAACTTACTAAGTGAATAAAAGAGGACATTTCCTTCCAAAGATTTAAACTGTCCATCTGGAAGTACAGCTCCATGGTTCGTTCATGCTTGGCAGGTATGAGGCCCTGAGTTCAATCTTTTTTTTTTCTTTCTTGGTTCCAGGATCGAACTCGGGACCTTGCACTTGTGAGGCAGACAACCACTGAGCTAAATCCCCAGCCCAAGTTCAATCTTATACCAAAGTATAAAAAAATAAAATTAAATGTCAGCACCCGTGCAGCTGCTCTGCTACAAGCTGTGAAAGCCTTTCCTCCTTCAAACACATTAAGCTAATGCGTGAGATATACTTTGCTTCAGCTGGAGCTAATACCATATGCTTGTTATCCCAGACATGGATTTAGGAGGCTGAGGCAGGAAGATCACAAGTTCAAGCCTACTCAGTCTATAAGGCTGGGGAGTTAGCTCAGTGGTTCCGCCGCCTGCTTTGCAAGCACAGGTCCTGAGTTCGATCCGCGGTAGCAAAGAAAAAAAAGGGTATTCAGCATAACTCAGTGACTTAACAATACTGTCAATCAGTCAATCAATCAATTGGCTGGGGATGTAACTCACAGCAAAGACTGGTTTCAATCCCAGAACAGCAAGGGGTTGGGGGAAGAGCTTCCTCCACAAACACAAAATAAAGTCAAGGATTATCTATTTCATATAGGTCACAAAAACAAGGCCAACGCATACGCCATATAGATATTTACCACTATTTGCGGGGGGGGGGTTGAGACAGGGTCTCACTATGTAGTTGAGACTGACCTGGAACTCACTTATGTAGCCCAGGCTAGTCTCGAACTCACAGCGATTCTCCTGCCTCAGCTTTCTGAGTGCTGCTGGGATTACAGGTATGCGCCACCACGCCCGACCAGATATTTACCACTACTGATCTCTGCCAAATATAATCCAACAAGTCATTTCTGCCCATCTTTTCAATATATACATATTTTTGCCAATAAAGGTCTCTTGGGACATTAAAATATGATGAATGTATTTCTGGATAATACTTGAGGTATACTTAAAATATCTGTACTACAATCTCAGCACTGTCACCAATTTAACATCTGATCTGGGAAAAGCTCTCTTTATGCCTCAATTTCCTATTTCACAAAATGGGAGAAAATATATACCCTACTATTTTCCGAGATTTAGAACCATAAAAAAACACAACAGTATTCTAAATATAAAAGCCCTATGTAAAATGTTACTACAAATCCACATCAGCAACAACAAAAAAAAGGTTACCCATTCTTTATAGCAATTACTCTGAAAAGATGTTGTGGACCTTCACATTTATATAATTCATTCTATATTCAAAAGCACAAATTATTTCTAAGACCTCTCCCCCTCCAAGTACACATAGACATACACACCATACTGTCTAGAATAATGCCTTTACTGCTTTCTCGGCAAATAATTAGGCGTTCCCAATCCCTAAAATACACGCATGTATCAACCTGCAAGAAACATCCCAAAATCTATTTGAAAAATAAACTAATTTATAAGAAGAACTCCATTACACTTAGACAAATACAGGGAAACTCTTCCGGAAGACTTTCTATCCTTGCATAAACACACAAGCACAGTCGCTACACACCAACCGACCATCTGTCTTCCAGACCACAAACATCTCTTTCCATGCACAAGCCAACCCGTGACACTGATCAAACTTCTGTCGTTCCTGCACACCGTTCAGCGCGTCAGGGGCCCCAGAACCCGTCGCACAGGTGAGCTGGCCTCGGAAGACCGTCTCCCTCCGGCTGGACGG
>NW_022900945.1:55373356-55375798 GCF_012274545.1 Fukomys damarensis | reverse complement strand
CCGCGGCGGAGACCCGGTCCTCGGCTGGCGGTGAGGGAACGGCCCGCGGGGGGCTGTCCGGTGAGCGGGGAGTGGGGTCCGAACCTCCGTGAGGGAGGGGGAGGCCAGTAGGTCGGCGGTGCCCTCCAGGGTTTTCTTCCTGGGCTCTGTGTCGCGGATCTGGGACCCGAGGAAGGAGCGGAGCAGTGGACTCGTTTTTGTTGGTCCTGTTAACCCAGTGAAGGTTTCTTGAATTTCATACAACTCCTATACATTGTTATGTTTTTATGTCTTTTACGCACTTCTCGGAGACTGTATATCTTCAATTCATTAGGCAGCCTGGTGTTAGAGTACAAAGGAACCACATATTTCTAAATCACTTCTGTACTTGGTCTGCAGGACTTTCTCACCCACCCAACCCCGGTCCTGGGGGATTGAACCCTGGCACTGAGCTGCATCCTCAGTCTGTTTGTGTTGTTTTTTCCTTAGGGCCTCAGTAAGTTGCTAAGCTACCCGGGCTGAGCTCGAATTTGGGGTCCTCTCTTGGCTCCCGATTGCTGGGATAGCAAGCTTGCTCCACCACGCCCGGCTTGGTCATCTAAATCTTGTGTGTTCTTCGGCAAGATATTTTTCTTAGTTCCTTATCGAAAATTGGACATAAAAATTAGTTATCTAGTTACATCATTGCAAATATGCCTTAGGAGTTTGTGTGTAAAATAGGTAATATATGTAAAATGGCACTGGCTCCTGGGCACAAGGAAAGTGTAGAGTATTATGTTATCGTTTACAACGCTGTTAATGTTGATAAGGTTTGATCATAAGAGTAGCTATTTGTTAGCTCTAAAAGATTCACTGGCATTTTGCTTATTAAATTTTTTACTTATGATTATTCATAATACGATTCATAATTGACATACAAATGATACCATCCTCCCTTTTACTGCCTCCATAGAAATCCATTTCATCTCTCTGAAGGTAACTGGTATTATCAGTTTTTTGTATATTCTTCAAAATATTTACACCACATTTTTACAAATGAATTAAATATATACCCTCCTCTGATTTGGTTTTTGACACAACAGTTTTACCATGTAGTCCATGCTGGGCTTGAACTCATTATGTAGCCCAGCTTGGCTTTGATCTCCCAATCCTCCTGCCTCCCTTAACCCTCCTTTTCATATAAAGTGATGGCATACTATACACATTACTCTCTTGGTATTTTCACTTAATATGTGTTGGAAATTCTTATTAAAACAGTACACAGAGCTGGGTGTGGTGGTGCACGCCTGTAATCCCAGCACTCAGAAAGCTGAGGCAAGAGGATCGCTGTGAGTTCGAGACCAGCCTGAGCGACACAGTCAATTCCAGGCCAGTCTCAACCACATAATGAGACCCTGTCTCAAAAAAAAAAAAAATAGTACACAAAGCTAGGATTTCATGTTATTTTTCAATAACTTGATAGTATTTCATTGTATAGATAGATATACTAATTCTTTACTGAGAGATAATTAGAAGTGTCTGTGTGTGTTTTCCTGGTTACTGGGAATGAAGTCCAAGCCCTCTCTCATGCTAGGCGACAGAATATCTCCACCCTTTTTACTTTGAAACAAAGTCACACTAAATTACTCACACTACTCTTGAACTTGTGATCCTCCTGCCTCAGCCGCCTCCCTTTTATCTTTATGTATTAGAAACACTGTTGCACTTGAATAGTTTGGAAAGTTTTTATTACATAAACAATGCTACCAATATTGCTGATTATTGCTAATAACATTAGAAATAAAAATCAAGAAAGATCTGGGCACAGTGGCGCACACCTTTAATCCCAGAACTGGGAAGGCTGAGACAGAATGATTGCTGTGAGTTCAAGCCCAGCCTGGGCTACATAGTTCCAGGGCAGTCTCAACTACATAGTGAGACCCTGTCTCAAGGAAAAAAAAAATCAAGAAAGAATCACCAGGGGCTGGACCTTAACTCAGTGGTGTAGAGCACAAGCTCAGCATGCACAAGGACCTCATTCAGTCCCTGACACCAAAAAAACAAAAATTACCTACAATATCATCCAAAAGTACCAAACTGTTTCCACGCATCTGTTTTCTTTCAGTCTTTCTACATCTCCACTTCAGAACCATAAGCTAAATATACAGCTGAAGTGAGGTCAGTGTACAGTCATTGGGCTCTGTGACCCTGGGGTGCAGACCCTCTTGAGGTGTATGTGTGCACTTCCCACAGCTTTGTGAAGTCTTTAGAAACCTGTCAGATAAGCCTGGAGCCAGTGCTGGGTCAGTTTATTGAGGAATATCTAGACTATCCTCCAGCCCAGGAAGCAACAAGAGACAGCGTACGGTGCATCTTCATCAAAATTGCAAACTAGGGGCTGGGGATTTAGCTCAGTGGTTTTGCGGCCTGCTTTACAAGCACAAGGACCCAAATCCTCAGTACCAAAAAAAAATATATATATAT
>NW_022900945.1:55369581-55373292 GCF_012274545.1 Fukomys damarensis | reverse complement strand
GCTGCAGCACGTGCCATGGATTTACCACCACTGGCCTAGGGACATAGAGCTGAGAACCTGAAGTCTTACACTGCTCAGCTTTGTCGTAATCAGTGTCTCTGAACTCCTTTTCTTCCATAGCCCTAATGTTCTAGGAATCAAAACCCGGAGATGTAGATACAGTAGTGAGAATTAGAAAAGCAACACAATAAAATCTTGTTGTTTTTCTAACAAAAATTATGAAAGCAATGAGATTAGTCTCCACAAACCAAATTTTCCTACAGGACTCAAGATTTAGATCAGTCTTCTCAACCTCAACACCACTGACACTGGGGGATGGATCATTCTTGGCTGTAAAGGACTCTTGTGCACTGTGGGATGTTCAGCAGTATCCCTGGCCTCCACACGAGACGTCTCAGTAGCACCCTCCCTTCCTTTGCCGGAGTGTGACAACCAGAAATGCCTCCTGACCTTCCCTACCAAATGCTCCAGGCAGGGGATGCCAGTATCACACCAGAATAGGTAAAGCTGATGAGACACTTAGAAAAGCAGAACGACCACGGTACGTGGGTTCTTGGTCCCTGGCACCACAAACAAGCAAAAAGGCTGGGTATGGTAGCCGTACCCGTAATTCCAGCTACTTGGGAGGCTGAGGCAGAAGAATCACAAGTTCAAGGCCAGACTGAGAAACCTAGACCTTGTGTCAAGAATAAGGGTTGTGGGTGTAGCTCAGTGGCAGGCTACTGGCCTAGCATGTGCAAGGCCCCAAGTTCACTCCTCACTGCTAGAAGAGAAAAAAAGATTTGAGTAGTGTGAACAGAATAAAAGTTTCTATTTATTTATAATTTTCTTAGAAAGAGTCTCGCCGCATAGTAGAGGCTGGCCTCAAACTCTCAGTGATCCTGCCTCAGCCTCCCAAGTGCTGGGATTATAGGTATGTGCCACCATCACGCCCGCTGGAAAAGCTAAACTTCATTGCATGCTAACACAGGAAACTGCAACCATCCCCTTTTTTTTTTTTTGGATACAGGGTCTCACTATGTTGTTGAGACTGACCTGGAACTCACTATGTAGCCCAGCTGGTCTCGAACTCACAGCAATCCTCCTGCCTCAGCCTCCAGAATGCTGGGATTACATGCATGTGCCACCATGCCCGGCTTTGTCCCATAATTTCTGATTTTAGATAACCAAAATATTTTGTAGTGCCAGGGATTTAGCTCAGTGGTTCCGCTACCTCCCTCACAAGTGCAAGGTCCCAAGTTCAATTCCCAATACCAAAAAAATATATATATATCTATATGTATTTTATATATAGATATGTATATAGATATATATGTATTTAGATATATATATGTATATATTTTTTAGTTCTCATTAACTTTATAAGTAAATATCTAAAACCATAAATATACAAATTTTGTTAGTAAATTTTCAATAAACTGAAATGAGGTGCACAATGAATTTATTGATTTACTTACTCTAGCTAAGGATCAGAAAATAACTGCAGAAATGAAGGGTTGAGGTTGCCTAGGAAAAAACAGAGTACAGTGGTAAAGGCTGTAGGCTTAGTCCAGTTAGCACGTGTGACATAGTGAAATACACGTGTTCTGACTCTGATTCCTGACACAGCTTCTAAAACCCTTGTAACTCCTGAGCAGTGGGGTGCCGCCAAGAGCATCCTTGTTCTTGTATTTGGTCTTTGGCCTGGTTCTGACCCAGCTCCTGAACCCCTTGGATTTTCCTGAATGCTAGTTTTTTTTTTTTTTTTTTAAATGAAGCGGCTACTCTCAGTGGGGTCTGTATAGCTTCAAAATGAGGGCTGGTCACCAGGAAGATTAAGCCATGATGAATTAGGAGGTTGGAATTGTCAGTGCCACTGCCCATTCTCCAGGGTGACTGAATTAATAACCAGCCCAGACTACCTGGTAAAGCCTGCAGAGGTTCGAGGTTGGTGAAAGCATCCCCATGCCAGGAACGCACCCCAAAGTCGATAGGGTTAACAACTATTGCATGCAAGACCCTCCTGGGCCTCACACCCACCTCTTCATGTGGTTATTTGTGTACTTTCTAATATGCTTTATAGTAAACCAATAAACAAGAGGGTTTTACACCCGGAGTTCTGAGTCACTTTAGCAAATTCCTGAATTTGAGACGTTGGGATTGTAGCATAACCTGAGGCCCTGCTGCTTGCTATTGGCTTCTAAAGCGAAGAGCAGCCTTGGGGGACAGAAGCCTTAACTCTGATCTGAAGGTAGACAGTGCCCTGTTTCTGAGGTAGTAGGACCTCCAGTGGGGGTCTGCAGCATCAGAGAATTGCTTGATTTGGGAAACCCACACATTTCTGTCAGAAGCAGTGGAAGTAGAAGAAACAGTTTTTCCTTTGCCATGTTTGCACCCAAACCTTGTCATATTCTGATGGACAGTTGCTCCTCATGTCAATAAATTTGTGATTTTTATAGCTCTGTCCATGAAAATGGTAAAGTCTGCTTTCTGCAAGAATATCCAGCTGCCTCGTGCAGGGATTTACCTCAGTGGCACCATGCCTGCCTTACAAACTCAAGGTCCTGAGTTCGATCCCTGGTACCAAAAAAAAAAAAAAGAATATCCAGTTGTCTCCACACCATTTGTCAAAAGACCCTTCTTTCCTCCTCTCAACTGTCTCGGCACCCTTGTTAAATAGCTGTTGACCACGATAGGGGTTTACTTCTGGAACTGTTCCTGTACGATGGCCGTGTAGAGCAGATGTACATGACCTATAGATTGATTCCAGTACCGCACTGTCTTAGTTACTTCAGCTTTATGGTGGGATTCTCAACCAAGATTTGTGAGCTTTCCCACCTTTGCTGCCCTCTCCCAAGATCATGTGGATCAGTCTAGGTCCATTGCATTGCTACTTGAATATGACTCATAGGTAACAAGATCTTTTTAAAGGCCCAGTGATTTTAGTGAAGTATGTTCTCATGAAACGAGTGTGATGGACTTGCAAAATAGACACTCTTTGAAACTTAATACCTAAAATGAGGGAAGGAATAGATCATACCTTACCTTAAAAGTATTGACATAATATAGAGAAGGGACTTGGCATTGCATGGTGATTGCTTTAAGAAACTGAAGATATTTTTACCCGGGGACAGAAGAAACCAGATACTTCAGTATGTAAAAGGTTGTCGTGTGGCAGATAAAATTTGTCAAACCCACAAGAAAGACTAGGGGAGCGCAAATGGAAGCAACAAGAAGACATTTCACCTCAAGTCCGTATAACTTAAAATTATATGACTGCCTGTGAGCTTGCGTCTTGGGAATGATGTGGTGGCTGACGGGAAAGCCTGTGGGAGTTCAGTCGGTGACCAGCTTCAGCTCCACAGCTGCCACTTTGAGGCTGCATAGCCTGGGATAAGTTACTTAATCTAACCATGCTTACGTTAACCTGAGGATACTAGTCAGCCTCATAGGACTGGTGGGAGATAATGCCTAAGAACTGCTTAGTATAAAGCCTGTTTCTTAAGCACTTTACTAGTTCATTTATTTAAATACAGGATGACCAAAATTTTTTTCATTAATTTTTATAAACTAATAGGAAATACAAAAATGACAATTTTATCAAATATATTCAATAATTTTTCTGTGTATAGTATATCTTAAAACATTCAGTACAAAACACAGTGTTACAATCTGGACAGTAGTACCTATTCTCTTTCTGGATCTCTTTGCCTTTTTTTTTTTTTTTTTTTT
>NW_022900945.1:55368600-55369547 GCF_012274545.1 Fukomys damarensis | reverse complement strand
TTTTTTTTTTTTTTTTTTTTTGTAGCAGGGATCAAACTCAGGACCTTGTGCTTGCAAGGCAGGTGTGTGGTGCCACTGAGCTAAATCTCCAACCTCTCTCTGCATTTTCGTCTGTACTTGAACAGACTTTACACGTTGTGACGGCCTTTCCTTTCTTCTGTGGCTGGTGTAGTTTCAGAAGAATGTCCGCCCACTAAACCTGACGGGAAGACTCGATGATAGCAGTCCTGGCTGGTGTCTCCCCAGCCCGTATGTTTCAGATATTTGGTCTCTTAGACCTAATTGAAATTGTAAATGACTCTTTGGACCCCTTTGTTTTGAATAAATAACAAAGGAGTTCCACATCGTTTGGCCCAGCAGGTGTATAAATATTTCATAATAATAATGTTTCCTCGCTTTTTGATTACAGGATGGCTTGTCAGATGCTGGTCAACTCTATCAACACCTCCCGTAGAATTGTCATGATCATGGTCGATGGGTGGAACTGTTTAACTTTCGTTACTCCTTTCAAGTCTGTCGTTTCTGTGTTGTGAAGAGTTGACAACGAAGAGCTGGCTCTTTTGTCTTTCCATTTCATGACAGACTTTTCCTCTGCTACGCTAACATCTCTCTTTTTTTTTTCTTTTGCAGATCTCTTTTTTTTTTTTTAGGCAGAATTGAGCTATACATTTTAGGCTGCCCTTGAACATGCTGTGAAGCCCAGAGTGGCCTTGAACTCTAGGTGATCCTCCTGCTCAGCACCCAAATGCTAGAACTAAAGGCATGCACCACCATGCCCAGGTTTTACAGATCTTTTGGTCTTCCTTCCTATTCAGTCTCAGTATACCAAATGTGCCTGTTTTGTATTGATAAAAGAATATCTCTGCATTCTGGAGAAGTATAAAAATTATAAATAAGCCAGGTATAGCCGGGCATGGTGGTGCATGCCTGTAATCCCAGCACTCGGG
>NW_022900945.1:55361004-55367243 GCF_012274545.1 Fukomys damarensis | reverse complement strand
CCACATGTGTGATGGCACATGCCTGTATATCCCAGCACTCGCACTTGGGAAGCAGAGGCAGGAGGATGATCACTATGAGTTAGAGGCCATCCTGGGCTGCATAGTGAAATCAAGACCAGCATGAGCTACATTTCAAGCCAGTTTCAATAGTGAGTTCCAGGTCAGTCTCAACTACATAGTGAGACCCTGTCTCAAAAAAAAAAAAAAATTAAGCCAGGTGTGATGGCACATGCCTGTATATCCCAGCACTCGCACTTGGGAAACAGAGGCAGGAGGATGATCACTATGAGTTAGAGGCCATCCTGGGCTGCATAGTGAAATCAAGACCAGCATGAGCTACATTTCAAGACCCAGTTTCAAAAAACAAAAACAGTGGTGCCGCCACCTGCCTCGCAAGCACAAGGACTGGAGTTCAATCCCCAGTACCAAAACAAAAGCAAGGGCTGGAAATTTACTTTAGTGGCACCATACCTGTCTCACAAGGGAAGGTCCTGAGTTTAAGGTCCTTGGTACCAAAAAAAAAAAAAAAATCTAGCAAAATCAAATGTTCTTTGCTTTATTGCTTTTTTTTTCTTCTTCTTGAGACAGTGTCTTACTATGTAGTCCATGTGGGCCTTGAACTCACTGTGTAACCTAGGCTGGCCTCAAACTCTTGACAATCCTTCTGCCTCAGCCTGAGTGCTGGATTACACGTGTGTGCCACCACACCCAGTTTGCTTTATTCTTATTAATAGCCCCAAACTGGAAACAACCCAGATGGCCTTCAGTAATGAATGCTTAAACAAACCATGACAGTATCACAGTTAAGGCACAGACTGTTGGCGTATACAGCACGCAGCCTGGATTATCTCCTGGGAATCACCATGGTGAAAAAAGCCAGTGTCAGAAGGTCACATGTGGGACGGTTACCTCTTGCTATAAAAGGCAACAGGAGGAACCCCTGAGGGGCTCTTCCTGTCTGTCCCGCACCTGCTGGCGTCCATGTCCTGCCCTGGCTGTGCTACACTGTGGCCCTGTAAGATGGTGCCTTGGGAGAGCTGGGGAAGGGTGTGTGGCTCGCATCTCACTGCGTCCAACAGCAAACCCACAAACGTCAAATCTAGTTCAACTTGATGAAAGGAACCTGTGGCTGTAATGACCCCAAGATTTACTATATAGCCTGAAATAGCTTCCTAAATTTGGTACAGGCTTTTACTGACTTCTTTCTGAGCTTACATTTGGCCCTGGTAAGCAAGAATACATTTTTGTCAATAAGAGGTGAAGGGTGGCAGAGCATGCCTGTAATCCCACCTTCTGGGGAGTCTGAGGCAGGAGGATCACAAATATCACAAGGTTAGCTGGGCGTGGTGGTTCACACCAGTATTCCCAGTACTGGGGAGGCTGAGGCAGGAGGATCGCTGAGTTCAAGACCAGCCTGGGCTACATAGTGAGTTCCAGATCAGTCGCAACTACATAGTGAGATCCTGTCTCAAAAAAACCCAAAAAACAAACAAACAAAAATCACAAGGTTGAGGCCAGCCTGGGCAATTTAGAAAAGCCCAGTCTCAGAATAAAAAGGGTGGGGTGTTGGGTATAGTAGTGAGCCTGCCCAGCATGTGTGAGGCCCTGGTTTTAATCTCCAGTACACAAAAAAGGAAAGGAGGGATGAATTCTAATGCTGGCTGAGGGTTGCTGGGTTTCAAATAACAGTGACTAATGTCCTTTTCCAAGCGCAAAGCTTCCAGGGGTTTAAAGTTTAAGGAAATTCTTTGTCTCTGAGATACATTTGTTTTAGCCACATTTTAAATACAGAATGACTGTGGGTACAGGCAGATGTCTTCTGTCTTGGGATAGAAGTAGATAATGGGGAAAGCCTTGGAATGATGTCAGTTGAACTATATAGAAAGGTATTTTAATGATATCTCTAGGAAAATTTTTGTTTCTGTCCTAAGAAGCCTTAAGATAATTATAATTCTTTTTTTTTTTTTTTTTTTTGCTTGCTTGCTTGTTTTGTTTGTTTTTTGTTTTTGAGGCAGGGTCTCCTTTTGTACCCCAGGCTGGCCTCGAACTGAGCAGTGCTCCTGCCTCAGCCTCCCAAGTACTGGGATTACAGGTATGCACCACCATGCGTGACATTTTAGCTTTAATTCTTACATCTACTCTTCTTTTTTGGGGGGAGGGGTACTGAGGATTGACTCAGGACCTTGCACTTGCGAGGCAGAAGTAATGCCACTGAGCTAAATCCCCAGCCCAACATCAGTCTTTTTTTTTTTTTTTTTTTTTTTTTTTTTTTTCAGGGCCGCGGTTTGAGACAAGGTCTCACTATTGTAGTTGAGACCGACCTGGAACTCACTGTGTAGCCCAGGCTGGTTTTAAACTCACATTGATTCTCCTGCCTCAGCCTCCCCAATGCTGGGATTACAGGTGTGCGCCACCACACCCAGTATATCAGTCAGTCTTTTTTTTTTGTTACCAGGGATTGAACTCAGGTCCTTGTGCTTGCAAGGCAGGCAGAACCACTGAGCTAAATCCCCAGCCCTTATCAGTCATTTTTAATAGGAAGCCTGTCCTTTATCTACTTTCCAGTTATAAGCAAAATATTTATCTTATACCCTACAAATTACTACTGTATTCAGAACAAATGTAAAGACTGAAAGCAAATATTATTGCCCAGCTGGGTATAGTGCCGCAGGTCCATAATTCCAGCTACTCAGGAGACTGAGGCAGGAGAATCACAAGTTCAAGTCCATCCTGGTCAATTTAGCAAGACATTGTCTCAAAATAAAATTTACAAAGGGATGGGGATGGGTTGTGGTGAGTGCTTGCCTACCATGCATGAAGCCTTGGTATGGGGAGAAAAAAAAAAATAGGAACACGGGAGGAGTTAGTACCCAATTTTTCATAGTATTAGTGGCGTTTAGTCTTTATTTTGCAAAGCTCTAATTTATGCCCTAGAAAATAAAATGAGCAAATATTCTTTTTTGTTTTTATTCATTTGGGTTGTCAGATTTTTTTTTTCTACTTTGAGATATTTTAAATGACAGTGAAAATGTGGTTAGCTCTGTGTTGTCTGCTTTGGGATAAGACTTTTTTCTCTCTCTTTGGGATCAGATTTTTGAGATTCTTCCCCACCCTCCCTTTCTTTCTAAACTGTCTTGTTATTCTTATCACTTCTTGGCCTTTTGGCTAAGATCAAGTGTAAAGTATCTTGTTATTCTTATATATGAATGCACATGTAAGGTGTCATATTTTACACATACATCTTTTATCTTTAAAATGGTGAGCAAACATTGAAGGATTTTAAGCAAGGCAATGGAAAAAATGAGTTAGAGACATTCAAAGCTAGAAGGTGGTAAACCAGTTGTTGGTGTGATTTGTACTCAAGGTAATAGTGCCCTTAGAATGGAGAGCTGTTTGCATTTTCCCAACCAACATCCTGTAGGTCTGGCAGTGCCTGAGCACCCCTTTGGGAAGAAGTCGGCGGGGGGCACCTACTTGGCGTGCAGGCTCTGGACTTGATCCTGGCAGTGCAAAACCAAAGTGGCCTCTAGACCCTGGAAGCCAGTCTTTCCTCTCAAGAGCCAGCCCTCAGAAGCCGTAGGTCTCTCATGGTACTGTGACAGTTTCACAGGCATTGGGAAGCTCTGGGAACAAGGGCTGGGCAGACCAGAAGCTGCTGGAGTGACACCATCCTGGGAGATGGGGATGAGTGTGCAGGCTTAGGGCTCCTGAGGGCAGAACTGGCAAGAGAGGAGTGAGTCACACACAGGTCTAGGGAGAGTCTCAGGGCTCGAGCTGAGGTAGCTCACAGGGTGGAGTGAGCCCAGAAGAGAAGCTGCTCAGAGACAGCGGCTGGGTGTGGTAGGTGTCCGTGGAACTGAGCCCCAGGAGATGATGGCTGGTGGTGGGCACTGAGTTTCTTGTGTTGGTGGTTGCCAAGATCACTCAGGGTCCATAATTTGATAAGGAGCATTCAGAAACAAGCCACAGTTGTAGTGATGGCTATGATTTATTCCAGAAAAGAACACAAAACAAAATAAAAGGGTAAAGCGTCCAGGAGTCCTTTCCTAATGGAATCACACAGGGCACAGCCCCTCTAGTAACAAGCTGTGGCAGCACGTGTGAAATGCTGCTTCGTAGGAAGCCCGCTGGAAACTCCAGGCCTGGTTTCTGCTGGGGGCCAGTCATAGGCATCATCTGTTTAACACATACCAAACCTCCTGTCACAGCCGGAAAGCAGATGTGCAGGACACTCACCTACTCCTAGCCAGCCTGAGAGTTACAAATCTTCCTGAAGTCCACATTCCCAGCCTCACAAGCAGGCCTCGCCAAGGAGAGAACTCACGGGCCGATATGCTAACCCTTTTTTGCGTAGTCATATTTGGCACCAAATGGTGGTGAAACTTGAGTCACATGGGTACAACTCTGTTGTTACTTTAACAATTTTAATTTTAAGGATGGTGGTGCACCAGATGTGGTGGCGCACACCTGTAATCCCAGCATAGGAGGCTGAAGCAGGAGGACTGCGACAAGTTCAAGGCCAGCCTGGGCTACATAGTCTCAGACAACGAGCCAGGGATTTAGCTCAGTGGGTTCCACTGCCTACCTTGCAAGTGCAAGGTCTCGAGTTCGATCTCCGGTACCAAAAAAAAAGGTGAAAATGATGAGGCAGAATGAAGTACTTGAGTTCCTAGAGACTTAATGTCATCATTCTGTCACTACTGGATCCTGAGAGTTGTACTGAGTACAGAAGTCTCTACCTGTCCATGATTTTGCTTTCTGCAGTTTGTTGCCCAGGGTCGACCAAAATCTTAAATGAAAAATGAAATAAATAATTTGCATGCCATTCTGAATCATGGGATGAAATTTTGTGCTGTCCTGCCCCGTGCTGCTGAGGACCGAGTCACCCTGCGTGCAGCATTCCCGCTGTGTCACTACTGCAGGTGCCACTGCCCACAGTCAGCACTCTTCTACTTACCAGATCCACTGCCGCTACGTCGCAGTGTGAGGACCCTTGTTTTCCTGAGAACCCACCCCACCCCACCCCGTGTGAGGGTATTGTGCTGAAGGCCCTGGGTTTGATTCCCAACACAGAGAGAAAACAAAAAAGTGATCTAACAGTTCAGATGCCAGAAATGCCAGAGAAGCTGCACGGCGCCTCCTCCAAGGGAGAGGGTGAGCACTGCCCGGTGTCTGTGGTACAGGCCGCCCTGCTGCTGGGGAGGCTGAAGCAGGACAACCAAGTCAAGGCCAGCCTGAGCAATTTGGCAAGACTTTGTCTCAAAACTGAAAGACATGTGGGGAGGTGGCTGTGGCTCAGTGGTAGAGCACTTGCCTAACCACGCATGAGGCCCAGGGTTCAATAACCAGTACCAGGAGAAAGAGAAATGCGCTGTGACCGTAAGGCATTTTAAGAGACAGTGACTACACTGACATAACTCACTATAGTGTATTGTTATAATTGGCCTGTTGTGTTGCTGTTAAATCTCTTTCATGCCCAGTTTATACGTTCAAGTTTTCTTAGGTAGGATAGGAAAAAGCATATGTGTGGTTTGGAATTATCTGCAGCTTCAGAGACCCTCTGGTCTTCATTCATGTCACATCCCCACAGGTAAGGGGATAGCACTGTGTTTTAAACTTCTTTTGTTTGGCTCCCAAAAGATAACTATCTCCAACATACAAAAGGAGAATGCAACATGGTATAAAATACTCATGTATCCATTATCCAGTGTTAGAACTAGTTCACTTCCATTTCCTGTGTGTCCTGCCCCAACCTTTCCTTTCTCCCTAAGAGTAATCATTATTTTAAATGTTGTTCTTAACATTGCCTTTGTTTTACTACATGTGTGTACCCTCAAAATAAGTTTCATGATTTTGAAATTTATAGTTTCATCCTGCGAGATATAATAGTCTTCATTCAGTACTGATTCTGTGGGTTGATGCTGCTTCATTTTATTGCTGTATAGTATTCCGCTACATGTCTTTATCTACTCTTCTAACAAGGGACATCTGGGTCTTTTACAGTTTTTTGATAATTTATGCTCTACCCCATAAACATTCTCATACATCCCAATGTACATATATGTTTTTCTAAAATAAGTTACCTAGGACTAGAATAGCTGGTAGTGGAATTGTACATACTTATCTTTGCAAAGGTAATGGTAAATTTATTTTCTAAGACATTTGTATCTATACTTCCATTGAGAGTGAATGAATCTCCCAGTGACCCATAGCTTTTTTTTTTTTTTTTTTTTTTTTTT
>NW_022900945.1:55352521-55360942 GCF_012274545.1 Fukomys damarensis | reverse complement strand
TTTTTTTTTTTTTTTTTTTTTTTTTTTTTGGTACTAGGGATCAAACTCGGGACATTGGGCTTGCAAGGCAGGCGGTGGCACCACTGAGCTAAATCCCCTGCCTTCCACAGCATCTTTAACATTTGCTGTTATCTGGCTTTTCCATTTTCCCCAAGTAGTGGTTGTTAATGGTTTTAATTTGCATTGCCCCTATATGTATGTTAGTGTCGCGTCTGGAGGGAGGGTATATTTCTTTATCTGGGGTTTATAAACATTGTACCAATAAAAATTAGAGATATAAGTTCAGAAGGAGAGACAAAGACACTTTGTTGGAAGGAAGAAAGAAATGAGGAGCTAGACCCCTAGCTTGTCAGAGTAAGTTAGGGAGCCTGGAGCCAGTGCTCTGTCTTCTTAGCCCCTTTTATCACATGGCGAGAAAGGGACTCTGCCCCTTGAGCGCTGCTACAACTTGATCAGCTGTTTTAGGCTCTGAGGCCCCTGATTTGGCCACTGACCCTTTGGTGCCTGTGTACAAATTCTTTGTTTTGTCAAAGTGCTCTCACTGAAATTTATAGCAGAGCCTTCCACTCGAGGCCAGTTAACAATTAGTAAAGGGTTACATGTATAGTTTCCTGCATTAACACAGTGAGAACAGTAAATACATATGTATTTATATATGGGTGTGTGGGTGTAAATTCTATCTACTAAGTAAGCTCACTACCAAGTGGGGCCAGGCTGCCTCTCAGCTCTCCTGCTTTAATTGCTCTCTCTGACAGAAGCTTAACTCTTTACATGCAGGATTTGCTGGAAACCTCACTTTCCCTACATTTGGAGGTTGACAGTTTCATGAGTTTCCTAACCATTTATCTCCTTTCTCTGTGAAATGCCTATTCATGTCTTCCGCTCGTTTTTATCACTTCTTTGGCATACTTTATATATTCTTAGTACTGTCAGTTTGTGTGTCATTGTTCTTTTCCCAGCTGTGACTTAACGTTTCACTTTTGTTCAGAGTGCAGAATGATACTGAAAGGAGTAACAAGACTCATCTCCAGAGTCCACAAGGTGAGTGAGTGCCAACAGCCCTGAATGCTTTGTGGAAACTGCCTTTAGGTAGATTTCGTGGCTTTAGATGGTATTATATCTATCCACAGCTGAACACTCTAGAGAACGCCAATCGACTAGTACTTTGGTTCAAAGTATGTACTCAGAAGAACAGTCATGCAGAGCACAGTGGTGCAGGAGAATTGCAAGTTCAAAGCCAGCCTGGGTTAGGCCCTATCTCAAAATAAAAAATAAAAAGGACCAGGAGTATAGCTCATTGCAAACACTGGATTCAATCCATATAGTACCACCAAAAACATAACAAACCAAAAACAGTCATAGCTCCATTCCCTATCCATTTACTTTACTGCCCCCCCACAATAAAAATTTTAAAGTAAGAAATCTTACTAGAATACTTGTATTTATAGTGTGACAGGATAATTAAAAATTTTTGAAACAAGAGTAAGTTTGCAGCTATCTTTACTAACTTTTTATTGTTGATTATCATCCCTTCAATGAAGTATTTAAAAGAAAAACACAGCTGGGCGTGGTGGCTCAAGCCTGTAATCCCAGCACTCAGGAAGCTGAGGCAGGAGGATCACTGTGAGTTGAGACCAGCCTGGGCTACATAGTGAGTTCCTGGTCATTCTCGACTACATAGTGAGACCCTGCCTCAAAAAAACAGAAAGAAAAAAAGAAAAACACATTGCCAATTTATTTTTTGTTTGTTTTTGTTTTGTTCTTTTGATTTTTTTTTTTTTTTTTGGTACTAGGGATCGAACTCTGGCCCTTGCACTTGTGAAGCAAGCAGTGGAAGCACTGAGCCAGATCCCCAGCCCTTGTTCTGTGCTTTTGAGATAGGGTCTCGCTTTGTAGTTGAGGCTGGCCTTGAACTCATGGTGATCCTCCCTCCTCAGGCTCCCTCCCAAGTGCAGGGATAACAAGCATGTTCCATCACTCCTGCCTCAAGTTGCAAATTTTGACTTGTAACAACTGATAGTAGGAATCATATACAAATGGAATAAAATCTGTTGATTTACTTTAGTCTTTTCATTTCTTGGTTTTTGTTCTGTTTCAGTCCTGGGAATTGTTTTTGTTTTTTGAGACAAGGTTGTGCTATGTAGTTCATGCCAGCTGGCCTTGAAATTCATGGTAATCCTCCTGCCTCGGCTTCCCCAGTGCTGGGATTACAAGCACTATTATGCTTGGTTTTTCATTTCTTTACCAAGTAACTTTTCAGAATCTTCTATGTGGCAGGTACTCAGAATTTTTTATTTACTTGTTTGTTTGGTATGAGGATTGAATCCAGGCCCTTCACACTGAGCTGCATACTTGGCTGGATTTTTATTTTCAGACTGGGTCTTGCTAAATTGCCCAGGCTGGGCAAACAGCCTGCTGCAGCACGTGCCATGGATTTACCACCACTGGCCTAGGGACATAGAGCTGAGAACCTGAAGTCTTACACTGCTCAGCTTTGTCGTAATCAGTGTCTCTGAACTCCTTTTCTTCCATAGCCCTAATGTTCTAGGAATCAAAACCCGGAGATGTAGATACAGTAGTGAGAATTAGAAAAGCAACACAATAAAATCTTGTTGTTTTTCTAACAAAAATTATGAAAGCAATGAGATTAGTCTCCACAAACCAAATTTTCCTACAGGACTCAAGATTTAGATCAGTCTTCTCAACCTCAACACCACTGACACTGGGGGATGGATCATTCTTGGCTGTAAAGGACTCTTGTGCACTGTGGGATGTTCAGCAGTATCCCTGGCCTCCACACGAGACGTCTCAGTAGCACCCTCCCTTCCTTTGCCGGAGTGTGACAACCAGAAATGCCTCCTGACCTTCCCTACCAAATGCTCCAGGCAGGGGATGCCAGTATCACACCAGAATAGGTAAAGCTGATGAGACACTTAGAAAAGCAGAACGACCACGGTACGTGGGTTCTTGGTCCCTGGCACCACAAACAAGCAAAAAGGCTGGGTATGGTAGCCGTACCCGTAATTCCAGCTACTTGGGAGGCTGAGGCAGAAGAATCACAAGTTCAAGGCCAGACTGAGAAACCTAGACCTTGTGTCAAGAATAAGGGTTGTGGGTGTAGCTCAGTGGCAGGCTACTGGCCTAGCATGTGCAAGGCCCCAAGTTCACTCCTCACTGCTAGAAGAGAAAAAAAGATTTGAGTAGTGTGAACAGAATAAAAGTTTCTGTCTATTTATTTATAATTTTCTTAGAAAGAGTCTCGCCGCATAGTTGAGGCTGGCCTCAAACTCTCAGTGATCCTGCCTCATCCTCCCAAGTGCTGGGATTATAGGTATGTGCCACCATCACGCCTGCTGGAAAAGCTAAACTTCATTGCATGCTAACACAGGAAATTGCAACCATCCCATAATTTCTGATTTTAGATATCATCAGAATGTTGTAGTTCTCATTAACTTTATAAGTAAATACTCAAAACCATAAACATACAAATTTTGTTAGTAAAAATTTCAACAAATTGAAATAAAGGTGCACGATGAGTTTATTAATTCACTTATTCTCAGGTAAGGTCAGGATCAGAAGCTGCGGATTTAGCTCAGTGGTGCCACCACCTGCCTGGCAAGCACAAGGACCTGAGTTTGATCCCTGGTACAAAAAAAGAGATCAGGGTCAGAAAATAACTGCAGAAATGAAGGGTTGAGGTTGCCTAGGAAAAAGCAGAGTACAGTGGTAAAGGCTGTAGGCTTAGTCCAGTTAGCACGTGTGACATAATGAAATACACGTGTTCTGACTCTGATTCCTGACACAGCTTCTAAAACCCTTGTAACTCCTGAGCGGTGGGGTGCCGCCAAGAGCATCCTTGTTCTTGTATTTGGTCTTTGGCCTGGTTCTGACCCAGCTCCTGAACCCCTTGGATTTTCCTGAATGCTAGTTTTTTTTTTTTCTTGATGATAGTTTTCTATTGAAAGGTAAAATCTGCATTTGCTGTGTTTCTGTGCAGCTGTGATCTTTGCTGTTGTGTGCACACTGGCCATTTGTGAAACCTGGGCTCGTTCTGTGTGGGTCTGACAGCAGTACATCCAGTGCTCGGGTCATCTGTTTATTTTCTGTATCAGATGTGACAGAATTCAAAGCATAAAGCAGCTGCTCACAAGCATAAGTAGCTGGGGCACCTTGGCTTGCTTGCTGAAGGAGAGGGCTGTGTGTGCCAGATGTGGCACATGTGCCATAGGTTTGCCACCCCTGCCCTGGCCCTTTTGGACAGGTTTTGATCTTTGGAAGCTGGGGCCTGGTTGTGGCTTTTACTTTTTAACTTCTATTTTGAAACAGTTTTAGGCTAGGAATACTGCAAAAATGATACAGAGTGTCTTCTCTCTCCTAAATGCAGCCTTTCTCACTGGGAATTAACATGAATGCAGTGCGACTGGAGAACTCGAGGCCTTGTATCACTTTGCTGCGCGTCACTTTTTCTGTCTAAACCAGGGTTCCCTGTGGCCATTGAGTCTCCCCAAATCTGGGTCATTTTCAGTCTGTTTTTGGCCTTCATGGCTTTGATATTTGGCTGATCGCTTCTTTTTTAAAATTTTACTTATACCTGGGTGTGGTGATGCACACCTGTCACCCCAGCACTCAGAAGGCTAAGGCAGGAGGATGACAGGAGTTTGAGGTCAGATTGGGCTACACAGTGCGTTGAAGCAGCCTGAACTACATAGCGAGACCGTCTCAAAAAATAACTTATTAAAAAAAGGATTTATGTCTTTCTTAGTCCTTATTTGCAGTACATAATGACTGGATTCACTCTGGGGTGTAGGCACAGGTATACAAGACATCTTAATTCTTTTATTCCCCTTCCTCGCCTCTGATTGTTTCTTGAGCACAGCCAATACTCAGATGATGTGGACTGCTGTTTGATGAGAAATCCATAAAGTTCATTCCTGTGAAGGGGAGCAGCGTCTTTGGGAAGTTGAATCCATTTTCAGAATCTGGAAGGTTCAGCAAGTTGAATTTTGGGACAGAGATTTTGGCCTCCCCATTTCAAAAGCATAGTGACAAATTTAAAAAATGGGGTTGTAGCTCAGTGCAAAGGCCCCAGATTCAGTCCCCATGACCACAAACAAAATATAGTAATACTACTACTCCAGACATACCCTAAGCGGATACCGTGGCAGGAACTTGTAGTCCCAACGACTTGTGAGGTTGAGATGGAAGTACCTGAATCCAGGAGTTAGTTCGAAGCCAGTCCGGGCAACATAGTGAAACCCCATCTCAAGAAGAAAAGAGAAGCTTTCTGCTTTAGGTGTCGATTGCTGTGCCACGTTCCTGAACAAGCTGACAGAATTGTTCGTCTCCCTGACCAGCAGTGCACAGGCTGGAGCAGAGTGACAGGATGAGTGAGAGGCGTGGACTTGGATCATAAACAGCGATAAGAATCCCTTTCCCACAGAATTAGAACACATCAGTGACATGTTCCCCTGCTATGGAAATGGTGCGGTAATTTTACAACACTGCACTGGTTTCTTTTCTAGTTGGACCCTCGGTGTTTTTTGCACTTGGGAACCCAGGCTACCCGAAGCATTGCTGCTCACCCCAATGACCAGGTTCCAGTTGAGAGGCCCAGAACTATTTCCCGTACCAATGAAAGTGACCCGGTGAGTTGCTGATATGTGCATGGGGTTTTTCAGGGATTAGAATTTGTGTTGTATCTTCACTGTTTGAAGAAAAGTGCAGTTAAAGAAGTGAAGCCGGTGTGTGCGTAATCAGTCAGACAGTGCACCTGCAGTGAGGCTCTGGCGCCGCAGCCGGCACAGCCATAAAGGAAGGCCGGCGGTGAGTCCCTGCACTTCTGAGTTAATCCCTACCAATGGGTGCACCTCAGGCGAAGGCTCCTGCTGAGTACAGAGGAGGAACATAGTAAAAACTTCCTAGTGTAATTCATTGCAGGGTAAACGTAACACTTATATTGACCTTATTGTGTGTTGGGTGGCAGGCTAGAAAGTATATATTTCAGGCTTATGGGTTATAACAGGGCCTATCATAGCTACTCACCTCTGCCATTAGCAAGTAAGTATGGCTGTGTTCCATAAATGTTTAATTATAAACAAATAACTAAGGCTTGGGATGTAGCTCAGTGGTAGAGCACTTGCCTAGCATATGCAAGGCCCTGGGTTCGATCCCCTGCACTTCACAATATAAAAAGAAATGACCAGCCTTAGCTTACCAAGCCCTGGTGTGGAGAATCTGAAAGAAATCAAAGTACGTACTTGCCCCAAATCAGACAACCAGGCAGGTCAGGCCCATTTTCCTAAGAACCAAACTGGTATTATTCCCACCTTGGTAAATGGATTTCCTGGTGTCTGGAAAGTGTCAAGGTGCTAACTTGATTTGTCTTGAAAAGGGCAGCGTCTAAAGTGAAGTCTGTCAGCAGAAGCCAAGAGTCAGCAGCATCCAGTGCTTCATTTTCTGAGGTCCTGTTAGACTGAATAGCAACTTCCTCTCTCCTTCCCCATCACTGCTGCTGCCTCTCATAAATAAAATTTAATTGTGTGTTCTGTGCTATAATGTGAAGGAACCCACCAGCATTTCTGTCCCTGCCCCTCCCCCAAGTCTACCCATCTTAAATGTGCCTATGTAGAGTGGGGCGTGGTGGCACACATCTGTAATGCACTTGGGAGGCTGAGGCAGGAGGATTCCTGTGAGATCAAGGCCAGTCTGGGCTACATAGTGAGTTCAAGGCCAGCCTGAATTACATACTAAGACCATGTCTCAAAAAAACTAAATAAAATAAAAATTAAATATAGCTACATGGAAATAAAAGAATTGCCTGCTGCCCCAAAAAATGTTAGCATGTGTGTTTTAAGTGTCTGTCATTCACCTATTTTTATAAGCACAAAATGAAATCGAATAAATGAATGAAATTACTGAAGTGTTTTTCAGCTTCCTCTGTAATTGTAGTCCCTTTATCTGCCAGTTCCTTTGAGGTTTCTATGGAAACAGCAGCATGCAGATTATCTTGTCACATGACCAGAGCATCTCTCCCACATCACAGCTACAAGGACTGTCTCTGTTCTCTCACACCCAGAGCTACTCTCCTCCACAGCTGGCGTCATCATGGGTCACCCCCTCTGTAGTGCAGGACGTACACAGAAGCTGAGGACAGCATCCAGCATTTCTGGCTCAGATAAATGAGTGTGTCTCTCTCCAGAGTCCTCAGCACTGTGTATCCCGTTCTAAATGTCTGCACTGTCGCCTAGGCCCAGCATGGGGAGCGGCACGAAGGCCAGCACTACGACATCCCCCTGCAGGACCTGAGGATGGTGCTTCCCCACGGTCTGCCACCGCGCTTCGCAATGCAGGTGCTGCAAATGGGAGTGGGCCTGGACCCACGCGTGACACCCAACCCTAAAATTAGACTTGAATCCAAACAACAGAAATGCGGCTGTTATTTTTTGTGAATAGTACAATTGCTTTGTTTTTTAGCTAATGTTATCTTCTAACTATTTATCTCCTTTTTGGAGCCTGGTAAATAAACAACACAGGCATATATTTTTCTGTTACCCAACAAGTGTCTAGAAACTTTGGCATTCAAATAATTATTTATGAATGAATTAGTATTTACCTTAGCAAAATACCACAAAAATAGTTAATGTGTTGCACATGTACCAAAAAAAAAAAAAAAAAAAAAAAAAAAAAAAAAAAAAATCCTAATATCCCCAGTCTAAAGAGAAATGCAGGTTGGGTGTGGTGATGCACACCTGTGATCCCAGCACTCAGGAGGCCAAAGCAGGACAATCATGTCGCGTTCAAGACCAGCCTGGGCTACACAGTGAGTTCAAGGACAGCTGTGTAATCCTAGTGTGAGATCCTGTCTCCAAATAAATAAGTAAAACAAATATTTTGATTAAATTTTTGTTCCTAATTCTCATAGATTGTGTGTGGCCATAACTTCAATCCAAAGAGCACAATCTTGGGGCCAGGGGTGATAGCTGTACTGTTCACATGCCTACCTGGCAGGCACAAGTCCCAGGATGCAATCCCTAGAACTGAAGGAAAAAACGAAACAAAGGAGAAATTGGTCTAGGGTTATTTTAAAGCCATTGGAAAAGTTTGATATTAAATGCAAGAACAGTTTATGGTATTGGCATAACTATTCTTCTGACTAGCTCCTGCTG
This sequence comes from Fukomys damarensis, assembly GCF_012274545.1. Taxonomy (NCBI): domain Eukaryota; kingdom Metazoa; phylum Chordata; class Mammalia; order Rodentia; family Bathyergidae; genus Fukomys; species Fukomys damarensis. The sequence continues at coordinate 55,352,777 of NW_022900945.1, read as the reverse complement.
GGTTTTTTGTTGTTTTTTTTACCCGACACGTGAGTTGGAAGATAAGGTTGGGTCTCACTTTGTTTACCAGGCTGGTTTTGAACTCCTGACTTAGGTGATCATTCCAGTGTAGCCTCCCAAATAACAGGGACTGCAGGAATGTACCCCACACATAGCTGCTTGCTGGGTAAACGAGATTCCTTCTTAGCCAGGCACAACTTAGCTGTCAGTTCCTATACCCATCCAGTTACTTTTTTTTTTTTTTTTTTTTTTTTTT
>NW_022900945.1:55338080-55352434 GCF_012274545.1 Fukomys damarensis | reverse complement strand
TTTTTTTTTTTTTTTTTTTTTTTTTTTTTGGTAGCAGGGGATCGAACTCAGATCCTTGTGCTTGCAAAGCAGGCAGTGGAACCACTGAGCCAAATCCCCAGCCTAAAAGTTTTTGTTGTTTTTTGTTTTGATACCAGGGATCAAACTTGGGTTGCTGAGCTTGGAAAGCAGGTGCCAGAACCACTGAGCTAAATCCCCCCTCCATGCAGTTATATTTATAGGGAGATTTCTTTCAGACCAACACTGCGGCATAGGCAGTAGCTCAGTGGTAGAGCACATGTTTAGCAAGCAGGAGGCCCTAGGTGCAGTCACCAACACCAAAAAAAAAATTTTTTTTAACTTCATATGATAATGTTTGCAAATAGTAGTTGTTAGATATTTATTGGTAGTAGACAATTAAACACTTAGTTTGCTAATCACTTTTCTGTATATATAATGAGTACTTCCACATTTTTCTAGCAGAGTATTCTGGTGGAGAGAGAAATAAACACAAACTCTAATGTATCATTATATGGGTAGGGTGAAGTGTGGGCCTCGTAATTGTGAGGCAGCTGATCACACCTGAGCTGTGTACATAATTCTAGAGATGAGAGATGGCTGTAGTAATATGAAATAACTAAACATAAGTTTAAAATAATTAATGTTTATCGAGTCCTTACTATGTATCAAATGCTGTGTTAAACATTTTATATGCTTTTTAGATTTATCTTGACTCTACATACTATATATCTAGTTATGTCTATTATTTATAGATTTCAGTTAACTGAGTTTGTTTCACTAATAAGAATAATCAAAAGCTATTATGTTATCATGTGCAGAATAATGTGTTTTAGCTAAATTATATGGGTTGATTTTCAAATTAAATAGCAACTCAGCCTGTCTTAACTGAATAAATTAAGAACATGGAGTTCCCTGCTCTTTCTGGTGCACCAGCTCAGTATGGATCACGGCCTCTTTCCATTCCCGCAGGTGAAGACATTCGGGGAAGCGTGCCTCATGGTGAGGAGACCGGCCCTGGAGCTCCTGCACTACCTGAAAAACACTAATTTTGCTCACCCAGCTGTCCGGTATCTTCTCTGTATCCTTTTCTGCCTGCCGGGACTCTGCTAGCCAGTGTTTTCTCCTCTCATGAGCGTAAGGAAGAAGTGCAAGTGTGCCCCCTCTGGTGGTGTTTTCTTAACGACAGATACATTAGATGGAGAAAGGGGAACAGGAAAGACCCTCAGTCTTTGCCATATCATCCATTTCTGCGCAAAACACGGCTGGCTGATCTTGCATATTCCAGATGGTAAGAGCTTCCTCTCTTCTCTGTGTCAGGCTACTTTTCCTGTTACCAAAGCAGCCCTGTGTCTTTATTATCTGACCAGGCTCCTCTGACTAAAGGGAAGGCCTTTATTCCAGATGCAAGAGCCTGAGCTAGTTCATCCAGACTTTGTAATGTCACTGCCACACAGCTTGCAAGATGGAGTGTGTGACAACAGTAGATTCAGCTAAAAGCTTCCTGAACCCTTCCAATACGAAGTTTTTACTTTAATAGTTAATGCCCAAGAACAAAATCCCACCTTCGAGGGCACCACGGGATTTTATTTTCACTTTGTTTTGTGTAAGAGATGGGTCCTAGCCAGGCATAGTGGTGTAACCCCAGCACTCAGGAGGCTGAGACAGGAAGATCCTTCCTAAGGCAGGAAGAACACCATGGTTTGAAGACCAGCCTGAATTGTATAGCAAAACCCTGTCTCAAAAAAACAAAAAGGGCCGGGGATTTAGCTCAGCGGTTAAGTGGCCTGCCATGCAAGCTCAAGGACCCGAGTTCAATCCCCGGTACCAAAAAAACAAACAAACAAACAAAAAAGACACAGTCTCATTGTGTTGCCCAGGCAGGACTTGAACACTTGGGCTCAAATAGCCCTCATTCCTCAGCCTCCAGGTAGCCAGGACTACAGCCACGAATCACTTTGTTTTTCATATTGCTATCATTTATAATTTTGAGTACCCATAATGCTTTTGATATCAGCATTTTAGCATTGTCTGCATGATTAATATAAACTTTAAACCCTCACACCTGGCATACATCCCTTTTTTGTTCACTGTTGTGGGCATCCATACTTTCTAATTCAGCTTTAAAAACTGTAAGCAGAAGTGACATTTAATCTATTCAGTGTGTCTTACACATTGGTTTCTGAGACAGGGTCTCTCTGTGGAGTTCAGGCTGGCCTTTAACTCACTGTGGAGCTCAGGTTGGCCTTGAACTCATTGTAATACTCCTGCCTTGTCCTCCTGAGTGATGGGGTTACAGGCCTGTGCTCCCACACCCAACTCTTAGGTATTGATAGCATAAGACAAACCAGACAAAAAAGCCACTGAAGTCAAGGCTGGAATAAATATGTGTGGAGGGCTGAGAATGTAGCCTAGTGGTAGAGAACTTGCCTAGAATGCATGAAATAAATAAGTACAGTCAGTTCCTTTCCAGTTGTTTTGTTTTTTGTTTGTGCATTTTAGCTCATATTTGGGTGAAAAACTGTCGGGAACTTCTGCAGTCTACCTACAACAAACAGCGTTTTGATCAACCGTTAGAGGCCTCGACATGGCTGAAGAATTTCAAAACTACGAACGAGCGCTTCCTGAGCCAGGTGACTGGACTCCTGTTGCTCAGTGACAATTGCACCAGTGGTCCTGAGCACTTGGAAGCTACAAAATCGCTGCACATAGCAACACTCTTTGTTTCCTTCATGTACTTTGCTTATGCTGGGCTCCCAACTTGAAACTCACTCATCTATGTAATTTAACAAGGCAAGAGTAAACTTCCCATTTAGTAGGTAACAAAACAAAATTCAAATCAATTGACTGACTTTTCCAGGATACAGCCTCATGTGTACTACAAGCACATTTCTCACGATATGGTTTTCTCCAGACCTATTGGGAACTGGAAATGTATTGGTAACACTGTTTTTTGCAGCTGGGTGTGGTGGTGCACGCCTGTAATCCCAGCACTCGGGAGGCTGAGGCAGGAGGATCATTATGAGTTCAAGACCAGCCTGGGCTACATAGTGAGTTCCAGGTCAGTCTCAACTACATAGTGAGACCCTGTCTCCCCAAAAAAAAAAAAAAAAACAGTTTTTCTTTAGGGCTTTCTGACTCTGGGTAAAGACAACCTTTTAGAGTTCTCAGTGATAACAGCACAGTCTCTGTGGCACGTGCCAAAAGCTCCCACCACTGGACCAGGCGCCTATTAAAAGTGCAGTGAAGGGGGATGTAGCTCAGCAGCACTGTGCCTGCCTAGCAAGCACAAGGTCCCAGGTTTGATTCCCAGTACTGGGGGAAAAAATGCAGTGGAAGAAAATGGGAATAGCATTGCATGCTTGTAGTTCCAACACGGGAGCGTGAGGCAGGAGGAAAACAAGTACAAAGCCAGTGGGGGCCACTTAGCAAGATCCCATGTCAAAAATAAGGGCTGGGGTAGTAGCTCAGAGATACAGCACTTGTCTGTGTGTGTGAGGCCCTGGGTTCAGTCCCTTGCACTAAAAGTCATTAAAATAACATGCAGCTGCCACCATCTAATTCTGGACCTTTATTGTCAGCATCTCTCATGTACTTTTTTCTTTCAAAGCTCGCACCAGAGGCCGGGGATTTAGTGCAGTAGTGCCACACCTGACTCACAAGTGCAAGGTCCTGAGTTCAATCCCTAGTACCAAAAAAAAAAAAAGCTCCCAGGAGAGGTGGGCTACAAAGCCTTCATTTCTTTTGCAGGGGAGGCTCCTGGGGCTCAAACTCTGGTCCTTGTGTTTGCAAGGCAGGCAGCAGAACCACTGAGCTAAATCCCCAGCCCCAAAGCATTCATTTCTATATTGAGGTCTTCTGGGAGTTTTTCTCTCTCTTTTTTTTTTTTCTGGTACTGAGGATGGAACCCAGCGCCTTCTCACTGAGCTACATACCCAGCCCTTTTGTATTTTTCTTTTTTGAGACAGGGTCTCTTAAATTGCCCAGCCTGATGAGCTTGTTATCCCCCTGCCTCAGCCTCTCAGTGCTTGGATTACAGGCGTGTGTCACTGAGCCTGGTTTACATCCAGTCTCACAGCATCTGTGACACAGATTTCAACTGACTCCTGTTAACCTTAGCCTCCCGTCTGCTCAACTCCAGATGTGTCCAGCTATTTTTAGTTATTTTGTCTGCTTGTTTTTAGATAAAAGTTCAAGAGAAGTATGTCTGGAATAAGAGAGAAAGCACTGAAAAAGGCAGCCCTCTGGGAGAAGTGGTGGAGCAGGTAGGGGAAGGGGTGCCGGCTGCCCTTCCAGCCAGAGGCCTCTGCAGGCGCTGAGCCACTGTCTCCCCGCAGGGCATCACCCGGGTGAAGACCGCCACTGACGCGGTCGGGATTGTCCTGAAGGAGCTAAAGAGGCAGAGCTCCGAGGGGCTGTTCCATCTCCTGGTGGCTGTGGACGGTGTCAACGCATTGTGGGGGAGGACCACGCTTAAGAGAGAAGACAAAAGCCCGGTAGGAAGAGACTTCTTTTCACTGCAGGCCTCCCTGATTTCTGCTGGCCTTGTGCTGTGTGGACCGGTACTCCTGCCCTGGGTGCCGGGTGCTGGGTCGATGCGCACAGGAAGGAGGCGGTGACACCTCGAGACAGCGGCTGTTTGCTTTCCTGACGTTTTCTCTTTGTTAGTTTTTCAAAGTGAGGCCAGTGAGTTTGGGGCTGCACTGTTCTGGGCCAGCAGCCGCAGCTCTCACAGGTGCTCCTCCGCCCCAGCCTGTGTAGCGGGGAGAGCTGCTGTCCCTTTGTCAGCTCACTTGTCTTGTGATGACCTCTCTCCTCTCCCGTTGACAACATGCAGATTGCAGCAGAGGAATTAGCGCTGATTCACAACCTGAGGAAGATGACGCGGAATGACTGGGTGAGCGGTGATGCTCAGCTGCTTCGGAAACACTTGTCTTTGCGGTCTCTGGTGCTAAAACCACAGTGTTCTCTTACTTAATTTTATAACTGTACCAAATTAGGAGTAAGGTCAGGATTAAAATTTATGTGTTAGATTTCTGATCTTTAAATTGACTGGAGTAAACTGATTCAAAACTATTTAAATATTGAGGACAGAGGGAGAGAGAGGGAGGAAGGGAGAACAGGGTACTGGGGATTGAACTCAGGGCCTTAGCACAGAGCTGTGCCCCCGGTTCCCTGGCCCTTTTTGAGACAGTGTCCTGCTGGATTCCCTAGGCCACCTGGAACTCGCACTCCTCCTGCCTCAGCCTCTCACAGTGCTGGGATTACAGGAATGGGCCACATGCCTGTCCGGCCTGGTTTTACTTTATTTGTGATTGTTAACAGTATCTTTGTATTATTTTTGGAAGAGTCTGAAATCCCACCATTGGGGTGATAAACTGTTACTGTCTTTCTCAGCTTTTTGTAATTATGCCTTCTGTCCTTTCTTTCAGCATGGAGGTGCCATCGTGTTAGCTCTGAGCCAGACAGGGTCACTCTTCAAGCCCTCAAAAGCCTCTCTGCCCCATGAGCTACTGGGCAAGGTCAAGTCATGGAGAATTTTGTTTCCCTTTTATTATAATTATTCTGTCTAAAGAAATAACATTTTATGAACTATTTATTTCGATACAATTTGAGACTTAAAGAAAAAACATATTCTTTTATTCCCTTCATCCAGATTCCAAGTGTTAACCGTATCATATTTGTTTTTTCTTTTTTTTTTTTTTTTTTTTGGAGCCAGCATCTTACTGTATAGCCCAGGTTGGCCTCAAATTTTCAGCAATCCTCCTGCCTCAGCCTCCTATGTGCTGGGATTACAGGTGTGCACCACACCAGGCCCAGCCTACTTTCTACTACTTTTTATCAAAATTATATGACAGTAACCTGAAGACATGAAGCTTCTTTATCTCTAAATAATGTCTATTTTTCTTTTTTAAATTTTTAAAGACTTTAGGTCTTTTGAGACAGGATCTAATGTGTTGTTCAGCTGGCTTCAAACTCACAGTGATGCTCCTGCCTCAGCCTCCTGAGTGCTGGGATTACAGGTGTACACCACCACATTGGCCCTACTGTCTCTTTAAAAAAAGATTGTACTGTATATTCAGAGCACAATTACCAAATCAAGGAATTGACATTGGTATAATACTTTAATCTGTAAAGCTTATTCTGATTTTGCCAGTTGACACAATATTCTAATAGAGAAAAAGGAAATCTTCAGTTATGTGTCAGTTTGGTCGTCGCATCTCAGTGTTAATCTGTGACAGTGCCTCTGCCTTTAGTCTTTTGTAACCTTGGGCTTCATGCTTGACACAGTACTGTGTGTGTCCTTTATTCTGCAGCGTATTTTCTGAGCTGGGCTGATGTCTCCTCCAGAATGGGTCTTCTCTGTGCATCACACCAGGGAACATGGAATCTATTTCTCTTTTACTCACGATGTTCATTCGAGGAGGGCAAAGAAGGGTCCTCCCTCTGCCGATCCGCGATGTGACTGATGTTGTACCCTATCCTCTTTCTTCTCCAGGAAGGCTTCGATGCCCTGGACCCCTTTCTTCCCATCCTGGTTTCTAACTACAGACAGAAAGAGTTTGAAAGTTGCATTCATTATTATTTGGAGAGCAAGTGGCTCCAGCATGAGAAAGGTCAGCCGTTCCCTCTTCCGTCACAGGGCTTTGTGATCGCAGTGGGAGCCACGGCCTGGGCGCTGCCCTTCGTGGTTTGCATTTCATCATTCTTCCCTTTATCTTGATGGCTTATAAGAGAATGCTGTTTCTCCCCAAATTTGCATCTTGTCCAAAACAAAATGTTGATGCTATGAAGCAGTGAAGTCATATTGAGCCACAGGCCGTTTCTAGGTGTCTGGGTTGCTGCCACCCTCTTACATTGATTTTTTTAATATTTATTGTATTATGTGGGTTTTGGCAGTGCTGGAGATGATGAACTCAAGGCCTCATGCATGCTAGGCAAATGCTATACCACTGAGCTACATTCCCAGTGGGGTTTTTTTTTTGTTTTGTTTTTTGGGGTTTTTTTTTGTGGGGGGAGATAAAGTTTCGCCATGTAGCCCAGGCTGCCCTCAAACTCAGGGCAATCCTGCTGCCTCAGCCTCCCAAGTGCCAAGATACAAATAGTAGTGTCTTGACAGGATCCTGTATAATTAAATGAGATAGTACTTGAGGTATGTACACAGTATTGCTGGCCATTGGAGTCCCCAGCCTGCCGTAAAGGATCCGATACAAAATATTGGTTCCTTTGTCTTCCTACTTGCGTCTTACTGCTTTGAACACTAAGAATTTTAGCAAATAGGAGTGACTAAAGGTTGATTTGCTCCATAAATATTTAACATTGATTTTTACAGTGGAAATGTATAAATATATGAACATCAAGCTGTTTTACTAAAGATGTGACTTCTTAGTTGAGGCAGTTAACATGGGGAGTTAAAGATGATTTCAGAGTTTCCAATACTGTAGGATAATGTAATGGTTAAAATGAAAATAAGAAAGTCTCTATACTAGTATGTGCTGCCTGTTCCCTTTAGTAATGAGTTCCTGGCTGCAGAAGACCCAGATCAAGCAGAATACGAAGGTCACAATGCCAATTCCATCTGCAACTTGTTTTGCAGTGTGAGAGTCTTGGTTTTTAGGGAAAGACTGGTGGTTGCTATGGAACTCTTAATAATGATTGCTACAAGCTGGGCATGGTGGTGCACACTTGTAATCCTGGCACTCGGGAGGCAGGAGGATCACTGTGAGTTTGAGACCAGCCTGGGCTACATAGTTCCAGGTCAGTCTCAATTACATAGTGAGACCCTGACTCAAAAAAATAATAATAACGATTGCTACAACCTTCACTGTAGCATTTATTTAACAAACATCATTTGAGAGACTCATGAACTCGAACACCCACAGACCTTACTCTGTATGAGGCTAAGCTAGCACCAAACTCAGTCTTTGCCATGCCTGTTCTAATGTATACAGAAAATGTTCACTAATATTAAGAGGTAGGTCATAACCAGGTGTGGTGGTGCACAGGAGAATTGCCAGGAGTTTGAGGTCGGCCTGTGCTACATAGTGTGTTCAAGGCCAGCATGAGCTATACAGTGACAACCTGTCTCAAAAAAAAAAGGGCTAGGGATTTAGCTTGGTGCCACCACCTGCCTCGCAAGTGCAAGGGCCTGAGTTCAATCCCCCGTACCAAAAAAAAAAAAAAAATTTTCATGAGAAAAAAAAACAAGAAAAGGTTAACTCTCAATAGCAGATTTGATCTACACTAACTGAAAGCATTCTATCTATGCATTTATATCTACCTCATCTCTGGATGTGGAAGGAGATGTGGAAGAAAAGTAAAAGGTTCTATCCCTAGGTAATAGTTCATAGTGGGTTGGGGATTTAGTTCAGTGGTACTGCCACCTGCCTTGCAAGCTCAGGGACCCAAGTTTGATCCCAGTACGGGGTGGGGGAGTTCACAGTAACAGGAACAGGTTATTGGAGATGGAAGAGTCAAAGTAGCTGCAGCGTGGTAGTTTGGAAAGCACAAAAAATGAGATGTTGGGAAGATTGCTGTAGGATAATATGGCTAACATAGCCTCTGATCACAGCGTTTTCTAGAAGACACAAAGCGACCAGTAGAAACTGCCACCTAACCTGTGCTTGCCTCCATTTTAGCTTCTACAGAAGAAGGGAAGAAAGAGCTGCTGTTCTTAAGTAATGCCAACCCCGGGCAGCTGGAGCGGCTCTGTGCTTACCTCTAAGCCATTGTCACAAAGTGCACGGAAGACAATGGACATTTTCTTTACGCTGGATCCAACACTGGAAGTGGCACAGTGCTGAGGTAGAGCAGCCAGGCCTCCCAGACGCTCTGGGCCTCCACTGCCTTGGATTCCTTGTGACGTGACCAGATGACAATGAGATGTCCCCTTGTTCCTAAAACTACTTCACATTTCTGGATATGGCTTTCACATTTAAGATAATCATGGATCTTTTCCAAAAAATAATAAAATGTCTTTTCTTAAGCACTATATAGATTTATGGGGGGGGTCTGTAGATTTATGAGGAAAGCGACTTCAGATCGGATACATTGAATCTCGCTAGCATTCTACACTTGATGTTAGCCAAAAGGCCGGATGGCTGGGTGGAGCTGAGGAGGATCACACTTCAGTCAGCTCAGATCAGGTTTCACAGTCTAATTCTCCCTCCTGGGCATTCACACTTCTGTCCCTGGTGCTCCCAGGTAGAGATCCTGGCAGCGCCTTGTAGAGTAGACCCTTCCCACAAGTTCCTGAGAGAAGTGAGCCATGAGTCTGAACACCATACACTGCATAATGAACTGACATCTTTAACGCTCTTAGGTTCATGTTGTCTATGTGCCATCCTTGGAAGAACTGGGAAAATGCTAATTCAAGTCACTTATAGGAGCAAGCCCCAGCTTGTGTGGTTTTTTTTTTTTTTGTTGAACTCCTGGGGCCAGGGGTGAAGCTCAGTGGCATCTCTCCTGCCTGGCAAGTGCAAGGTCCTGCGTTTGATCCCTGATGCCAAAAAAAGAAGAGAAACAAATACAACTCCCACCATGATCCAGTGCCAGGCAGCCATGGGGGCAGGTTTGCAGGTGTCAATGTTGCTACTGATGTGCTGGCGTCAGGCACTCGGGCCTGGCCTTAGAGACTGCTTAGCCAGTGGTTCGAGTTATAGATCCCTTCTGTGTGCTGCTGAGGAGCCCTGACTGCTGTGTCTGCCCCTATGGATCACAGCTTTCCATTTCACCTGTACAATGGGGCAACAGGGCGGCTGAACCTAGGCCTCGAGCATGCTAAGAAGAGCTCCACCCACTAAGGAATATTCTTGGTCCCTTTTTGCTTTAGTCAGTGTCTCAATATGTGCACAGACTGGCCTTGAATTTGCAATCCTGCCTCAGCCTCCTGAGTAGCTGGGGTTAAAGGCCTGTACTACCACAATGGGCTAAATTTATCTTTTTAATAACTCCAACCACTTCCTCATCCCCCTCACCTGTAAAAAGTTAATCACTGTTTTTTTGTGTTACTGGGAGTTGAACCTTGGGCCTTCACACTGAACTTCATCGCCAGCCCTGTCACTCGTTTCTTTAATTTTGAGTATGTCACTAAATTGCCCAAACTAAGCTGAATTTGTGATTCTTCTGCCTCAGCCTCCCAGAGTGTTGGGATTATAGGCAGGCACCATCATCCAAACAGTGAAAGCTTTTGTGTTTTGGTTCGTTTTTAGTACCAGGTTTCAAATTTAGGACCTTGCACTTACAAGGCCAAGCGCGGAGCCACTGAGCTAAATCCCCAGCCCTAAAGTATTCTTTGTTTTGAAATACTCCTGATACACACATTATATTGTAGTCATCAGTATTTCTGCATTTTTCTTGGAAATTTAATGTGTCACCATTTTTCGTATACATTCAGTGCCCAAACTCAAAAGAAGGAATTATGTGACAGCCATCCCATGGGGAAGGCACTGTGGTGAGGGCACCACTGCCAGTGAAAACATCTGCCATGCTAACAACAGTGGTCGCTGCTCCCTAGAATCCAGGGCTCTACCTCCCGGGGTCACAAGGTGACACTACTCTCACCAGGGAGGTTCCTGGCCAGGACCTGAGTCACGCTGGCAAGGCTGATCCTCGGCAGCTCCACCCCAGGCAGCTGTGCATCTGCGTCACCACTGGTGTCGGAGTCCTGCTGAAGAGCGGCCTCTTACAGGATGCTAAATACGACCCCCACTCAGTTCTTCCTACTCCAGCAACGGCCCCATCCAGCCCTCCTTTCCTAAGAACCATCTGCAGTCCGACATACCGGGATCAAAGCAGCCATATTGCTTTGTTTTATTTGTTTTGCTTTTTCTTTTCTTTGAGACAGGGTCTGTGGTCCAGACTCTACCCCAAGCTGGCATCCAAGTGCTGGGATTACAATCATGCCTGGCTCCTGTTCTCATTTTTTATTTTAAGGTAAGTTTGCACCAAGAAGCCCAGCCTGATCTCAAACTTGCAATCATTCTGCCTCGGCTTTCTAAACAGCTGGGGCTACAGGTACCCAACACCACACCCAGCCACACCTCTATCATCTGAGCAATTACACAGCTAACCCTTGGGGCTCCTCTTCGATACTCAACTGGACTAGACCCAACTGGAAGGAACAACCAAAACTGCCTTTAAACATTGTCCTGGGTGTAGAAACCCTGTGAAAATCTACTAGAACTCAAAACAAGGTCACAATAATATAGGATCAATATGTACAAGTCAACTGCATTTCTCTTTACCAGCAATGAACCATCCAAAAATGAAATTAAAATAATTCTGCTCACATTAGCAGTAAAAATTATGTGAAATAGGGCCAAGGATTTAGCTCAGAGGGTCAACCACCTGCCTTGCAAGCGCAAGGTTGATCCCTGGTACCAAAAAAATGTGAAATTTATACAATATATTACAGAGGAAAATTCAGATCTGAATAAATGGGAAGACAGTCTATGTCCACTGACAGGAAGACTCAATGCCGTCCATGCTCAGTGGTTGTCAGGTTGACTTACAGAGAGACTTCAATCACTGTCTGAAATTCAGCAGGTTGGGGTGAGGAGCACAGCTCAGGAATAGAGCCACTGGTTAGCAGGTATAAAGCCCTAAATTTCATCTCCAGAACCACCACCAAAAAATTATTTTTTGCAAAACTTGAAAACTGACTCTCAAATTTATAAACTTATATGGATATTAACAAACCCTGAATAACCAAAATAATTTTTAAAATCGGTATATTGGTATCTCTTATGATTTTTAAAACTTAAATAAAAAGCTACAGTTATCAAAACAGTGTGGTATTAGCATACAAGTAGGGATCAGGCCAACAGAACAACACAGAATCCAAAAATAACCTTTATTATATTTATGGTCAATTGATCTTCCAACAGAGATGTCAACACAATTCAATGAGGAAAAATATAACCTTCAATAAACAGTGCTGGGAAAACTGGATGTACATGCAGAAAGATGAATGTTGCCCCTTCACGTCAGACAAAAAGTAAGCAAACTGGGCTTAAATGGAAGAAGTGAACTATAAAACACTGAACAAAATGCATTCAACGCATCAGGGCACATGTAACATCCCAGTTAGTAGGAAGGCTGAGGTGAGAGCCATGGGAGCCCAGGACTTGCAAAACTCTTATCTCAGAAAACAAACAAACATAGGAGGGCATCATCATCTTGAACTGGGCAAATATTTCTTAGGCCACCAAAGGTATTCACAATAGAAAGTTTTGACTTTTAAAAGATTTGTTGTTAGACTGCATCAAAGTAAAAACTTTTCTTCTTCAAAAGTCACCATCAAGAAAAAGAGGCAGGAAGACAAGTGCAAAACAGACAGACTTACATCATATAAAAGATAGGTACACAGAGTATATAAAATACTCTTATAAGACAAATCATACAATTTAAAAATGAGTTGCATGTACACTTGTAACCCCAGCTACTCAGGAGGTTGACATAGGAGGATCACAAGTTCAAGCTAAGCCTGGGCAATTTAGCAAGACCCTGTCTCAAAACTGAAAATGAGGGGCTGTGATTTAGCTCAGTAGTAGAACGCTTATCTAGCAAGCATGAAGCCCCGGGTTCAGACCCCAGCACCAAAAAATTTAAAAAGAAAAAAAAAAACTGAACAAAAGGAACTTGGCAGAATAGGGATTAAAAAACAGAATGAGGGCTGGGGATTTAGCTCAGCGGTTCGGTGGCCTGCCTCGCAAGCGCAAGGACCCAAGTTCGAACCCCGTACCACAAAAAAAAAAAAAAAAAAAAAAAAAAGAGCTGGGGACACATGCAGCTTAGTGGTAGAACACCTAGAGCACCTAAAATGCCTAGAGTGTGTGAGGCCCTGGTCTCAACTCCCAGCACCATAAGAATACAATACTTGGAAAGATAATGAATGACTATCCCCTGCACTAAAGAAAACAAAGTGAGTATAAAATACAAAACTCTATTCCTCAAAAGCCCTCTTTTTCTTTTTTGGTTGGAGACAGGGTCGCCTTATGTAGTTCATGTCGGTCCTGAATTTACTATGTAGCCCAACGCAGGCCTCGAACTCATGATGATCTCCCTGCCTCAGCCTCCCAGACAAGTGCCCTCACGTCCAGCATCAAAAGATATCTATTTGAGCCGAGGATTTAGACCCGAGTTCGATCCCCAGTATCCCCCCCAAAAAATCTTTTTAAAATTTAAACCTTTTTTTTTTTTTTGGTACCGGGGATGGAACAGAAAAATCAAAAGGCAAACCACTGTGAGAGAAGGTATTTTCGACACGTGTAACCGAAAATGCGCTTAGATCCAGAAAAAACTACTGCACAGACAACAATCATCAACCCAAAAGGAGCCCGAACAAGAGGCACGAACAAGAATTTCAGGAGAGACCAAAAGGCTGATAAACGAGATGGTGCTCTACCTCACTAATAAAAGTAAAACCATGTGATAATGACTGAAAATTTTCAAATGGTGCCATTTATGGAACATTAACTTTTGTAATGTTGGTGGCAACGTACTGGCAAAAAATTTTTAGGAAATATCTCGTTTTTTAAGCAATTCAAACCATATCCAACCTCACCGCTGCAACAATTAACGCTCCTAACCCGGAAGGTGGGTGCACGCCTGTAATCCCAGCCCTCAGGAGGCTGAGGCAGGACTGCCACAAGCTCCAAGCCAGCCTAGGCTATTGAGTGAGGAACAAAACAAAACCAGAAATATGTGTTTAGGCACTGGAGGCAAATATCTCAAAGGCCATCAGCGGCTGAACTGGGGATTCCGCAGAACGCTTCATTTGGGAGTCATACAATGGACTTTTGTGCACGATGAAAACGAACAAAGTATACGCCACAAGAGAGACAAATGTCACACCTGGTAAGAACGCGCGCTCCCACTTGTGGACTGATGCCCGTCAGACACTGACACAGGCCTGGCCAGTCCACGGGGCTGCAGGTCAGCCGGCTGTGACTAGAAGACGAAGGCGTGCGTGGGAAGCCTTAAGCGACGTGTTTTCTGGAACCAGGGGGTGACCGCAAGGCTGCATCCCCAGCCCGGGAGCAGCTTTTTTGGTCCAACGGACCGCCGCCAGACTATCTGCTGAAAAGAGCGAGCGCCGCCCTGAGGTGCTCGGGGTCGGACGCCTGTTGAGACCGGAAGGCGGCCGCCTTGAGAAGGCGCCTGCGCGGCGGCGGCTCGCACGACTTCCGGCGTGGCCTGCTGAGCCCCTTCCCCTCGCCAGGAAAAGGCTAAGCGGGACAAGGCCTGCAAACCGTTTATCCAATGGGAAAGGATGTGCCTGTGGGCCAATAGGGGAAAGAGGCTGGGGCCCGCCCCCAAGCAGGTCGAGCCAATCAGCTAAGAGTGGCGAGCGG
>NW_022900945.1:55311247-55338008 GCF_012274545.1 Fukomys damarensis | reverse complement strand
GTTTATCCAATGGGAAAGGATGTGCCTGTGGGCCAATAGGGGAAAGAGGCTGGGGCCCGCCCCCAAGCAGGTCGAGCCAATCAGCTAAGAGTGGCGAGCGGACGCTTAGGGGCACTGCGGGCAAGAGGGCTGGCAGCATGGCGGGCGGGGCCCGGGAGGTGCTCACGCTGCAGTTGGGCCACTTTGCGGGATTTGTGGGTGCACACTGGTGGAACCAGCAGGTCAGGGCTCCCGGTAGCTATCCCCAAGAATCGTTCGGAACTTTCAGCCCCGTCGTCCGTCTCCCCTTGTCGCACCCTTGAGTCGTCTCCCTTGTTGGCTTCCCCAGGATGCTGCGCTGAGCAGGACCACGGATGGCACCGAGCGGCCGGGAGAGCTTTGCCCTGATGTCCTGTACCGGACCGGCCGCACGCTGCACGGCCAGGAAACATACACGCCGCGACTCATCCTCATGGACCTGAAGGGTGAGTACCTTCTCCTCAGGAGCCTCCTATACTGGGCCGAGCGTTGAAGAGACGAGGGCTGACCCGCGAGAGGCGCGGTGGCGAACCTTTCTGCTCAAGAGGCGGCTCAGGAATAGGCGAGACCGGGAGGAGGGATCTGCCCCGCCAGGACTGGGTGTGGCCGAGCTGTGAGGGCGAGGGTGCGATCTGTATTCTGCTAGACACCCCACCCTACCCCGTTTGTCCCGGAAAGTTGGGCAGAGCCAGCTGCTGGAGGGATGGTGACAGCGGGCTGTTAAGTGCACTGGGGAAGACCGAGATTTCCTGTTACTTCCTCACAGGCAGTCTGAGCTCCCTAAAAGAGGAAGGAGGACTCTACAGGGACAATCAGCTGGATGCTGCCATAGCGTGGTGTGTATCTGATGTGTGCGCTGGGTAGGGGACAGAAAGTCGGACATCTCGTCATAGAGACAAGTTTCTTTGATCAATTTTTTTCAGGCAGGGCAAGCTCACCACACACAAAGAGGAGGAAGTCTATCCCAAGAATCCTTATCTCCAGGACTTTCGGAGTGCAGAGGTGAGGGCCTCTGCCCTGAGCCCTTTAACCCTGGCTAAAACCCAAGAGCCTCCACTGGGGCGTAGGAAGGGGATCACCTTACAGTAGTATTTTGGGAAAGAGCACTTCTTTTCCAAAGGACTGTGGTGGCTGGGCATGGTGGCGCTCGCCTGTAATCCTAGCACTCAGGAGGCTGAGGCAGGAGGATCGCTGTGAGTTCAAGACCAGCTTGGACTACACAGCTCCAGGTCAGTCTCAAATACATAATGAGACCCTGTCTCAAAAAACAAAACAAAAAAAAAACCACAAAGGAGTGTGGTGACCTAAACAGAAAGAGGCTGCAGCTGCAGCTGGGCGTGGTGACACACGCCTATAATCCCAGCAGTTGTGAGGCTGAGACAGGAGGATCACCAGGAGTTTGAGGCCAGCCTGGGCTACATAGTGAGTTCCGGGCCAATGTGAACTGCATAGTGAGACCCTGCCTCAAAAAAAACAAACAAACGGGGATTTAGCTCACTGATGCCACCACCTCCGTTGCAAGCAAAAGGTCCCGAGTTTGATCCTCTCGGTACCAAAACAGAGACAAGTTGGGGATTTAGCTCAGGGGCACTGTGCCTTCTTTCACAAGTTTAAGGTCCTGAGTTTGATCCCTGGTACTGGGGGGAAAAAATCAGAAAGGAGTTTGTGAGGTATGGCCTGGAACTAATAAAACTTTTCTTCACTTCTTTCAGGGAGTGCTGAGCAATGGTGTCTGGAGGGTCAAGTCCATCCCTAATGGCAAAGGTGAGCCTCCTACGACCTGAGACCTGGGAGCTATGGATGGGAGCCTGGGCAGGACAGACAGGTGCACCCCATCTGCCATGTTCAGGTCCCCCACCAGTCACCAGTGCTCCAAATCCAAAGCCACTCATCCCCACGGCGGGAAGCATCAGAGTCTGGTCAGACTTCCTCAGAGTCCACCTCCACCCACGGAGCATCTGTCTGATTCAGAAATACAACCATGATGGGTATGGAGACCTGAGGCCAGGAGGAGGGGAGGGACTGAGGGCCCCACAAATTGCTCTTGGGCCATCTTCTCCCAAGAGATAGAGAAGCTGGGGGAAGGGGGAGTTCCAAGTTTTATCTTGGACTGTCTTTCCTTGTGGCAGGGAAACAGAGAGGCTGGAGGCCTTTGGCCAAGGAGAGAGTATCCTGAAGGAACCCAGGTACTTGGAGGAGCTGGAGGACAGGCTGCACTTCTACGTGGAAGAATGTGACTACTTGCAGGTAGCTGTGCGGCAAGATGTACAGCATGGCAGAACTCTCCTCATCCTACTGTTGATTTTTATCCTTCCTCCCTTCTCCAGGGCTTCCAGATCCTGTGTGACCTGCACGATGGCTTTTCTGGGCTGGGCACCAAGGCTGCAGAGCTGCTACAAGACGAGTATTCAGGGCGGGGAGTAGTAACCTGGGGCCTGCTGCCTGGCCCCTGTAACCCTGGGGTAAGTGGAACTTGGGGAAAAAGAAGTCAGAATGGAGAGGGAGAAATGAGAATACTATGGGCAGAGTTGCTTGAGGCGAACTGTTCTCTCACCAGGAACCACAGAAAAACATCTACCGTCTGTTAAACACAGTGTTCGGTCTGGTGCACCTGACTGCTCACAGCTCTTTCGTCTGCCCCTTGTCCTTGAGGGGGAGCCTGGGCCTGCAACCTCAGCCCCCCGTGAACTTCCCTTCCCTGCACTATGACGTAAGGCTGGGTGCTTGCCCTGCTTGTAGCTGGCCATGGGGTACCCCCCACTCCCCTTGGCTGGTGGCTCTGTTCTTGAAGCCCTGATGTGGTCCCCTGGATCCCACAGTCCCGAGCTTGTCCAGCCCTTGGCCAAGCACACCCTTGCTTGTCCCTCTGACCTCTGCCTTTACGGTTCTGCCTCCATTGTTTTTCAGGCCTGAAAAAAGCCTAACTGCGCTTGTGTCCTCTTCACAGGCCTCCCTGCCCTTGCACTGCAGTGCCATTTTGGCCACAGCCCTGGACACAGTGACTGTTCCTTACCGCCTCCGTTCCTCTCCGGTTTCCATGAGCCGGCTGGCTGACGTGCTGGCCTCCTCTGGGAAAAAGGTATGAAGCTTAAGGAGGAGTGGGGTCAGCACTGAGAAAGGCTTGTGACCCGATCTCCACGTCTTTAGGTGGTGACAGCTGAAGCAATCGTCCCCTTTCCCTGGCTTCCAGGCCAGTCCCTGCCTGATACCCTGGTACAGCTAGGAGGAACCAGCCAATGGACCCCGCTGTCCGCATGTGGGGACCCCTCTGGAACACGCTGCTTCGCCCAGTCAGTGGTGCTGAGGGGTGTAGACAAAGCCAGTCACACTAGGTCAGAGCTGTTGGTCCTTGTCCTTTTCTCTGCCCTGGCATTCTAATGACATTGCTTCATCTCACCAAAATCACCCTCATTTTAAAAAATGAAGATAGTGGGGTGGGGTGGCTCTGAGCCGCATCTTACATGAGAATGTAAGCTTCTCGGCTGCCAGAGTAAAGGCGGTTTTGGCTTTTTCCGGCAGCCAGCTCCCCCCAGGGACACCACTGCCATCCCCTCTCCATGCGTGCACCACTGGGGAGGAAGTCTTGGCCCAGTATTTACAAGAGCAGCAGCCGAGAGTGTTAAGGTCAGTAGGGCATGCGCTCCCCCTCCTCCCAGACCCTCAGCCCAGCAGCCGCCTTCCTTAACTGCATTCTCGGCCCCACCCCACAGTTCTTCCCATCTGCTGCTGGCACCCTGCAGGGTGGCCCCTCCTTACCCCCACTTTTCCTGGAGCTCCTGCCAGCAGGGTGTGGATCCTTGCTATCTCCACAGGGGCACAGGTAAGTGTGAGCCAAAGGAAACTGAAGGTTCCAAGCATGGGGAGGGCTTTTACTGGCTCTTCCTGGATTAAAACTGCTTTTTTGGAAAAGTTCAGTTACACATTCCTTTATTCATCCAATGGCTCCAGAGAAGTACCCATCCTCTGGAGTAATGGCAGACTAAAGGGACTGCACACAGACTTCACCAAATGCACTCCACAGTCACGCCTACCACACACCCACACTTCCCTGTGGGTTCACAACCCCAGGCAGAACATGACCCGCTCGGCACACTTGTCTCCTCCACAGCCGAGCAGAGCATCCCGGTGCTGGGGGCCCTGCGCTCCACTTCATCCTTGCATCAGACCCTGGGAGGCTTGGCCAAGGAGCTCACACAACTCGACCTGCGGCGCTGGGCCAGCTTCCTCGACGCGGGGGTAGAACAGGACGATGTGGAGGAGCTGCTGCAGGAGCTGCACAGCCTGGCCCAGTGCTACTGGGAGAGCGGCAGCCTCACAGACTGAAGCTCTCAGGCTGGGCACTTCCTTTGCAATAAAACCGCTGGCCACAGAGCCCAGCATCCTTGGCCGGGGAGTCTGTCTTGAGACTGGGCTACATGACACAGGCGTTTCTTACAGTTAGACACTGGCCCACAATAAATAGGTACCATCCAACGAGGGAGAGGGAGCAGAGCCCACGCTCGCAATGGTTATTTACAGAGTGGACCGGAAGGGCTGCAGGTCTGTCCGAGGCAGGACACAGAGCCCATGCCCACTCACCGTCATTCGGTCGGACAGGGAAGGAAGGACAGCGCCTGGTCCCGGTGCAGGCTGCCTGCAGAGCTGGGCCCGGCTCACTCCTCCAGCTCCTCCTCAGACAGCAGGTCCCCATGGTCCGACAGCTGGTCTGTATTGCTGGTGCTGGTGGCATCGTCCTCGTCCTCCGAGCTGGCCTCGCAGGCCGTGTGGAAGAGCTGCATGAGCTCTCGGAAGCGCAGGGAGACCTGGCCGAGGAGAAAGGCTAGTTCACCTTCTCAACTAGTAACCCTGACGTTCTGAGCCGAGCGTCCACCAGGAGAGCTGTGTTTATTCCACACAGTAGTAACGCTGAGCACGGTGCCCACAGCGGGTCTTCATGCCCCCTCGGCCGCTGCCCACCACTCACCTCCGCTGGGGTCTTGTTTCCCAGCTGCCGAGAGATGCTGCTGAAGGTCTGCGGCTGTGCTCCTTGTTCCTGGCACATGGTGAGGATCACGCGGTCTGCCTCCCTGTAACCCACGTGCCACCATTAGCCCTTTGGAGTCACACGGAGGCGACTACGCTTTCCACACACTCTGCAGCCTGACCCACCTGGTCCACAGGACGACCTTCTCCCCGGTGGAGCTGACCTTGCTGTTGTTCGCACACACTGTAGCTTCGGTGGCCTTCAGCGGCTGCTCCCCCTCCATGCCCCTGACCTGCACACCCCCATCTTTAGCCAGACTCCTCCTTGCTGCCTCAGGAGCTGTCCCCGAGAGTGGCTCTTGGGCAGGGGATGTCCTACTGGCCCTCCTTGCCCCAGCTCTGCTGGAGGGCAGCCAGCTGTCCCGGTCCGGTTTCCCGGGTGCAAGTCTCCTCGCAATGACTCTGGTCCTCGAGGAAGCAGGGCTCAGGAAGGGGGCAGCAGGCTCCGTAGGGCCCGGCAATATCTCGGGCTGCGAAGTGGCATCTGCGTCACCCACTACTCTGCGGCCAGCCCCTTCTTCCGGTGGGGCGCGTGCATGACCAGAGGGGCCCTCAGGCCCCACCGGGCTTCTCTGCACAGCATGCGGGTCAGCTGCACTCGGGAGAGGATGCTGGGGGCCCTCTGGGAGCCGGTCTGTAGGAGGTGTTTCTTGCAGGGAGAGCAACAGGCTCCTCCCTGTCGATGCTGGGTAGGAGGAAAATAAGGCTCTAAGGACAGTGCAGGGAACAGAGTGCACCTGGGGACTGGCAGCAAAGTCCCCTTGGGAGACAAGTTGGGGAACCACTTCCAGAGAAAGAAATCCCCACCGGAGCCGAGCAGGGCCACGTAAGTCATCACAGGAGCTAGGACAAGTCGCTAAGGAGAAGGTGTTGTCCCCTCAGTGCAGGGGGCGCCCTAGGCCCAGGGGAAGGCAGGGCCAGCCACTCACCCGGAGCAGGTGCATCCCCCTTGCGGGTGGTCCTGCCCGCCCTGCTCTGCAGGGCCTCGGTGCTCTCCCGGTCCTCCAGGGCCTCCTCTTCCCCCAGCTCCTTGCCTGGCCCTGCATCCTTCGTGCTGCGCCCAGGACTGGCCTCTCCGTGAGGGCTGCCGCTCACAGACTCGGGGAGCTCCTTGTGCTTGTAGGGTTTGCTGTCACAGACCTGCAGAGACAGCCTTCCTCGTCACACCTGTCCTGACCTCCCCAAGGGTTCCAAATGCCCAGAGCAGGGGGCCTCACTGCTCTGAGGACCACAGTTTTGCTGCCAACCAACTACATTCTAGAGAAACTGAATTACTTTTAGAGTCTGTTTTTCTGACATTTGTTTCACTAGTAAAGAGTTGAAAATATTTGAACTATTCACAACTATCACCACCCTACCCCATTCCAAAAGCTTTACTCACAGGATTCTCTTTGAAAAGCAAAATCTATTTTGTATTTTTAAAATCCATGGGCTGGGTATGGCAGTGCCCACCTGTAATCCCAGCACTCAGGCAGAGTACCATGAGGTCAAAGCCAGCCTGTGCTATTTGTTAGGCTGGAGGCCAGCCTCAACTACATAGCCAGACCCTGTCTCAAAAAACAAACAAAAAACCTGGAAAGTGTGAGGTTATGAGTTTGAGTCCCGGTACCAGGAAAAAAAAACAATTTATTTTGACATGTACACTTATGTGTATAGTGCACTAGTTATGTATATAATCTTTTTAGGAAATCAAGAAGGTAAAACCCTGTAGAAGAAAACCACACTGGTAACACATGTCCCGAGGTCACCCTGACTGTGGGCACCCTCAGTCCTGCACCCTGGGCACGTGCCTCACCTTGCTGCCACTACAGTGGCTACAGTTTCTCCGCTTGGTCTTCTTCAGCCTGGAATCGGGACCCCCTTCGTGGCAAGAACAGGCACAGTCCTTGGCCCCATCTGGCCACTCTGTCTCCTGTAAGACACCTGGGCTTGATCAGTGCCAAAGGAGGAAGCTAATGTGCCAGCCATCTGAAGAAGCACCTCCCCTTTCTTGTAATACCCTCGCATCCCACTGCCTAGGGAGGTCACTGGCCAGAAACGACCCTACCCGGCTGGAAGGCCAGCCAAGCCTGACCTCCCAGATGTTCCAACTCTAAGAGACTTGGAAGTAAAGTCAGGAGAGGTCCAGATGGAACTCATCTACTCACGCGTCTAACTGGGTCTCTGTATCCCTGTGCCTTATCTTGCCCCTCTCCCCCAAATGTCTCAAGAGAGGACTTTGGACATGTGGAAGGCTCACTCAGTGAATGTGTCTGTTTAATAAACCCAAGACATAAAGACCACTACCACCCCAATTACGGTGAAAAAACTGAAACAGGCTATTCTACAGTGCAGTTTCTCACAGAAAAGAGTGAAGATAACAGCAAAGAAACACAGGTTTAAAATATTCTTGAAGAACAGTGATTAGGAGCAGACTCTAGAGCTGGATTACCTGGGTTCACATTCCAGCACTGCCAACTGTTAAATGTGACCCTGGCACAGCCTCTCTGCACTTCAGCTACTTCTGTAAAATGCAAACAACAGGGCTGGGGATTTAGCTCAGTGGCACTGCGCCTGCCTCGTTAGCACAAGGTCCTGAGTTGGAACCCTGGTACCGAAAGAAAAAAAAAAAAAAGGAAACAATAACAATCTTTCCAAACTAGGCATGGTGGCACGTGCTTGTAATTCCAGCACTCAGCAGGCTGAGGCAAGAGGATCACCTTGAGTTCGAGGCCAGCCTGGGCAAAATAGCAAAAACCTGTCTCAAAAAACCAACCATACAAAAAACAGGGCTGCGGATTTAGCTCAGTGGTTCCGCCACCTGCCTCACAAGTGCAAGGTCCCAAGTTCAATCTCTGGTACCAAAAATCAAAAAACAAAACTCTGTATGGGATTATTGCGAGAACTGAGAGTGATCCCGATACTAGGTAACATGGCTAAGTATTTGCTGCTGCATCCTGAATATAGGAGTCCTCGGTACATTCCCCCATAAATAAAAGTGCAAAGACCAAGAGCAAGAAAACGCTGCCGAGTATAGTGGTGCACGCCTGTAATCCCAGCACTCGGGAGGCTGAGGCAGGAGAATCGCTGTGAGTTCAAGACCAGCCTGAGCTACATAGTGAGTTCCAGGTCAGTCTCAACTACATAGTGAGACCCTGTCTCAAAAAAAAGAAAAAAAAAACAGCTCTGAACTGGGGAACCCCTGGGCCTTGCCATGTCCATAGCAGTCAGGCATCTGGACTGGGTTCCCCCCAGTTCCTGGTGACACCAAGCCAGAGGAGCATTTGAGGAGAAACTCAGGCTTGACCCTTTGCAGCCTGGCATACCTTATCATGATTCTGAGCCCCAACCTCTTTCCTTCTCTTGTTCTTTGAGGCTGTGGGGATCTTGGGAGGTTCCTCTTCCTCTTCTACATCAGGCAATGCCACTTCTTCAAAGCCGTCAAACTGGGGAGGAGGTGGTGCTGCTGAGCAGACCCCATGTGGATCCCTCCCACCCTCCTGCCGCCGCAGGCCCTGTACCTCGTACTCTTTTTCCTCCGTCCAACTGATCTCTTCAAAGTCACCCATCCGGCTTGCTGCTGGGCGCAGATGATCAAAGAAGATTGAGAATTCATCCTGTAGGTGATCATGGCCCTTGAGGAGCTGCCACACCTGTGTCTTGAGCTGAGGAGAGTGGCAGAGATAAAGATGACATCTGCAGGGCCTACTACCTGCATAGGGAAACCTCACAGACATCAGTGACTCCATGGGCCCATAACTGCAGACTGTGTAGCTAATACCTCATTTGCACGAACAGCAAAGCCATGGCAACATTAAAAACAGATTCACATCCTTAGATTGTAAGCCCACCGGACAGGTACTGTGTCCAATGTTTTGTGTGACACCTTTGTTACAGCTCAATAAATGTTCAACAACAACAACAAAAAGATGACATCTCCAGAGGTCGTCAAGACACAAATCAAAGCAGGCACATACACTCCCACTGTACATACATTGCTCTGTGACAGAATTCTCAAGGCTCTCCTCCCTCTGGCCAGCACCTGGGCCAGGGTGTTAGTAACAGATCTGAATGCGGATCAAGCAGAGCAAAGAGGATTCTCTAGGCACCCGTGACCCTCAGAACAAAGGGACAGAACGGACTGAGGGGGCAGCAGAAAAGGTCGGCAGTCCAGATGACGACAGAAGAAAGGCAGAAGGCAACAATACCTCTGCGATCTCATGAGGGACGCAGTCTGCACAGCCCTGGAGGACCTTGATGATCTTCTGGTGGTGTGAGGGGTTTTCTGCAAAGCAAATCTCCAGCTGCCGGAGGAACTTGCGACTCTTCTCAAAAGCCTGCTGCTCCTCAAACTACCAGAGTGGAAGGAGGCAAAATAGGAGTCAGCTACATGACGGGCGGCCCTTGAGGGCACTGAGGATGAGCACTAGAACATGGGGACATAGGAACATGGGCTTGCAGGACTCTGTTAAAGATACCCAAACTCAGATGGATAAGCACCCATCTGAGAAAGATGGCATCACATGCATGATCTCCCACAACTGGCACAGACCATCAGAATCATCTACTCCATTTCGCCCTTTCTTTTTTTGGTTGTTTTGGTTTTTTGAGACAGAGTCTCACTATGTAGTTGAGACTGACCTGGAACTCACTATGTAGCCCAGGCTGGTCTCGAACTCACAGCGATCCTGGGATTACAGGTGTGGGCCACCACACCTGGCTCTTTCTCCCTCTTTCTAATGGTCATGACAAGAAGTCTGGGACAAGGGACACAGCTCTCATGTTGAGAGTCATGTTCAACATTTCAAACAGTGCCACCATGGCCTTTCCAGACCGTGTCCAATGGCATGTGCCAGTCCTGCACATACCTGCCACTCTCCAGACTAAAGCATCACCACTATGAAATACCACAGAGGTACATATATACGCCTAACTTTCCCCAAGAGAATATAAACTCCCTGAAGGCAGGGACTTTCCCCCAGTCCTGGGGATTGAACCCAGTGCCTTGACACTGAAGTGTATCCCCCAGCCCTTTTCTTAATGTTTGACACAGGGCTTAGATTGCCAAATTGCCCAGGCTCAGCTCAGACTGTGTATACCTCCTGTCTCAGCCTCCCAAGGGCTGGAATTGCAGGTGTGCATCACCACGCCCTACCTTTTCTAGTTGCTGTATTTCTAGTGCTTAGATCTTGGTCTGGTACTGTGCCTCAAACACAACAAATATTTACTAAAGAAATGCCTGTATTACACCAGAAAGGAGCAGAGCTACTAAGGGAGGTCTCCAAGGGCAACTAAAGCCCTCTCATTCACCATGGAAACAAAGTAGGGCATGCCTGGGGTGGTGGCGCATGCCCGAAACCCAGCAGGCTGGGAATCTGAGGCTGATGTTATAGCCCAGCCTGGGCAACTCAGTAAGACCTTACTTAGGACAAGGGAGATGAGGTGAGGGGATACAGCTGGGTTCAACACAGGACGATAACAGTAGGGAAGCGGAGGAGAGGGTGGGGAAGAACACTCCCTGAAAAGACAGAGGGAGGCGCTTACCATTTGGGGAAAGGGCCCAGGGACCTGTCTAGGGACACTCAGCAGCCCTGTGTGCTGTTTTTGCCCATTTACTTACTAATCCACAGGCCAGAGCTTGCTCGGGCAAGAGGAAAGCAGCGAAGTCCTTCAACAGCTGAGGCCAGTCTCGGAGCAGAATCTGCAGGCTTTTATACAGATCCACAGCCGTTTGCCTCTGGGAACTCGACTCAAATTCGTAGATGACCTGGAGGAAGTCCTCATACTTGCCCGGGATGTGCTGAAGGGCTTCTCGTACCTACACAGGAAGACTTCCCATCATTGGCACCCTTTCTTTGGGCGGAGAAGAAGCAAAGGCACATGGGAAAAGGAGAGGTCATGGCCAGTGAGCGACAAGAACTACCCTTCAGAGGAGCTGCCTGGGCGGTGGGGGGGGGGTCACACCTGCTATCTAACAGAAGACTCAGAGGGCTGGGATGTAGCTCAGCGGTGCAGTGCTTGCCGTGCACGAGACCCTGAGTTCAAGCCCCAGCACACAAAATTATCTGAAACTGGTTAGTCAGCGTGGGGGCCCATTCAGGGGAAGGCCAAGGCAGGAGGAATACCATGGCTTTGAAGCCAGCCTGGGCTACATAGCTAGGCCTTGTCTCAAAAAAGTGGGGGCCACTGCAGGGATTTAGCTGAGTGGCACCGCGCCTGCCTCCCAAGTACAAGGTCCTGAGTTCAATCCCCAGTATGGAAAAAAAAATTTTAAACTGGGGCAACAATCACAGTAGAGCTGTTTTCTGCTAATAGGCAACAAGAAAACCTTCATTTTTCAGAGATGAAAGCCTCACCCACAAAACAAGCTAATGCTTTTCTCTAACTCATAACGCTAAGCTGTCCTTCCCGACTTCAGCACATATTGAAATAAAAGTATTTCAACATTAAGTGCCATTGGAGGGGACGTAATACATAAATCTAGGATGTTCATAAAATATTAAGAGACCAAGCAAAGCCATAACTATCACTGCAATGCTTCGGTTTACTAGCAGAATGAAGGAACCAGCTGGCTGCCAGGAGAGCTGGCAGTGCCCAGGACATGAGGGGACACACACAGGTGGGGCCATGTCTGAGACCTGTACTCCAGCCCGTGTACCCTCGGTCATTCTTCTGGAGCCTGAGGCTCAGGAGAAGTCACTGGCGAAGAGGCATCGCCTTTTCCCCTCTCTGGGAAAGAGAGAGATAACCCTAGGGCACTCACCATCACCAGGGCTGGCTGAGCTCTGTCACCCTACAGTTCTCACAGTGCTGCCTATCATTCCAGGCAAGCTAAGGCACACTCGACAGTCTATTACAGTTTAAAAATCAGACTTTTCTTCCTTTGGCACTGTGGGAAACTGAGCCCAGGGCCTCACACATGCTAGGCAGGCGCTTCAGCACGGAGCTATACCCTAGCCCCAGGCTTCCTGTAAGACACCTCCTGGGGCCTGCAGTAAGAAGCAGCAGCTGCCTACCCTGCTCAGGTAAGCCTGGGCAAAGGCCAGGTCCTTCTGCTCCCTCAGTGGATCCCGCTCAAGGATGTCCTCATCATAGAGCAGCAGCAGCTTGGAGGTGTCCTTGCTGGCCCGGGCACGGCTTCCACGCTTGCTGCGAGCTCGATGGCTGCTCCGGCCCTTTCCAGTAGCTTTGCTGCTCTCTCCTTAGGGTGCATGGGAAAAGATTATTTCATGATCTCTGTCCCTCCCCGCTTCCCCCCACATGCACCACCCCGCAAAGCCGCTCCGGAGAAGAGTGGCTGGGAACCTGCTAGGAAAGGCAAGCCCGCCCGTCAGGTCGGCTCCACCCAGGGCCGGCAGCACAGTCACACTGCCTGGGCGACAACTGCCACCGCCTCCTGAGAAAAAAGTCTACAGTGTGGGAGCTGCAGAGCGCTACATCTTGATGAGCAACAGTGCTTTCTGAAATAAACACAGCTCAACCCCACGCATGACAGCCGAGGAGCTGACAATCAGATTCATCACTTCCGGGACCCTCCAAAAGCCCGTGTTTGGGGAAGGGCGGAGGATTCGCTCCAGACCGTCCCGTGTGTACGCTGCCTATCTCACCTGTCGGGATTCTGCAGGTCTCCACTTCGGGCGCGGTCTTAGGCGAGGCCAGGGTAGACTGGGGCTTCTCGGAAGTGTCTCCACCTGTGTCATCAACCATCTCTTCCTCCTTCTGCAGGCTCTCTGCTCCTTCTGCCTCTTCTTCCTCTTCTTCTTCAGGCTCAGAATTCTCCTCCTGCGAGTTCTCTTCCTCAGACTCACCCTCCTGACTCATGCGCCTCTCAGATGCCAGCCAAGTCAGCTTCTCCATTGTCTCCTGCAAGCCCCAGGCAGTGCTCAGAAGCCACCCCAGGGACTCGGAAAGTGCTAACACCTGCTACAGTGTCAAGAGGACCTGGGGTTCAGCCATGGAGCCCAGCACCCTCTGGGATGTGCGACCCCAGGAGCTTTTGTTTGGTCTTGCTATTCAGTTCATGCTGCCCTTGAACTTGCAGCAATCCTGCCTCAGCCTCCTGAGTGCTGGGATTACAGGTGTACATCACATGCCCAGCCCAAGGAGCTTTTTCTTTTTTTTTTTCCCAAGCGGTACCAGGGATTGAATTCAGGACCTTGTGCTTTCCAGGCAGATGCAATGCCACTGACCTACATCCCTGGCCACACGAATCCCTGGAGCTTTTTAAAAGGTTCCTCTATGACACAATTTTCTTTTGCTATAGCCCATACTTGTGAGCTGTTGTCTTTTTCCTTTTCTGCAGTGCTAGGAATTGAACCCATGGCCTCATGCATGTTAGGCATGTGCTCTATTGCTGACCTACACTCCCAGTCCTAAGATGTTATTTTTTTAAAGAACTTAAAAGTGTGCAAGCTATTCTATTTAATTCTTACATGAGTTTAACTCAAATAAAATAGGTAAAATTTTACCCTTTCCCCCTCATTTCACGTCAGCCCCCAAATTATGCCCCATAAGGTATTTGAAAGTCAAACACCAGGGCCAGGGATTTGGCTCAGTGGCACTGCACCTGCCTTGCAAGCTCAAGATCCTGAGTTTGATCCCCGGTACAAAAAAAACAGTCAAACACCAATGATGTTAGGACTGTGACTCATTTTGGTGAGCAAAGAGGCAGATGGCAGACCAGTGAGTTAAACATACTACTGCGTCCCCAAAATGCTCGAGGCTCCTCCTCTCTTACCTGGAGCTCCGGCACAGAAAGCACAGACTCCTCAGACGCTGACGACATTTCGTCTTCCTCATCCTGGGTGAGGTCGTCAAAGTCCTCCTCCTCCTCTTCCTCGGGACCATCCTTCTCTCCTACGATGTCTAGTCCTGCTGGGGTCCCTGCTGACTGCGCATCAGCCCTGGATGCCTCGTCAGGCTTGCCCGGCGAACTGCTGAGGGCCAGCTCAGGCTCCACGGAAGTTGGGGCATTCCCATCACCGGCTGCGCGGCCCTCGTCAGGGGGCTCCTGAGGCGCTGAAGGGGCCTGAGCCAGCTGGATCCTCTTCTCCTCCTCCTCCTGCAGTTTCTTCAGCACTCTAGCAGTGCTCAGCCCCTCCTGTGGGGGGCCAGCAGCATCCCACTCCACAAACCGTTCCTTTTTTATTTCATCGAAGATGTGCTGCTCAGGGAACCCACTGGAGCGCGTCTCCCCAGGGTCTTCAGGTTCCATCTTGACGGCTTCCTTCAAGTCCTCAGGGGAAGAGTTTTGAATTCCCTGGAAGCCTTGAGGCAGTGGCTCCAGACCTTGCCTCCCCTCCTCTTTTTTCACAGTTGTCCAACCACAAGCACTGTCTTCTGACAATCCGACCTGACCTTCTCTACTCGCTGGCAGGGGCCTGGGGCTGTGCTCCTCTTTGGGGAAGACAGGAGCACAGAGAGGAATTACTTCCTGGGGTTCTAATTTGAGTTCCAGGCTTTGAAAGGTGTTTTTCCCTTCAGCCAAAGGACAACCGACGTCCACATTCACTCGGGCCTTATCTTCAGGAGTGGATGTCACAGGGAGACTCACAGAATTGCCAGAAACAATTAAGGGTGAGATGGAGGAGGCCATGAGGGGCTGGCTCAATGGACAGGGAAAGGAGGTGGGGTTCACCAGGAGGGTGGTGAAGGGGATGGTCTGGGGGCTCGGGGCCACAGCCGCGCTGACCGGCCGGAGCACGCTGCACCCGCTGCCCAGGCTCACCACCTTCACAGTGGCGGCAGGAACAGTGAAGATAACAGGTGCAGAGTGGACGAGCGGGGCAGGTTTGGGACACGGAAAGGCCTTGGACCCCTTTCTTCTGGAGGGTTTCCGTCTCACACATGGCTTTCGAAACCTGGACGGGCCAAGTGAGGGCAGCATTACCTTGGGCACAGGGGCAGAGGGCAGCAGAGTCTGGGGCTCAGACAGAGGGAAGCCCGTACTGGCCTTGGGGGCCACGGCAGACAATGCTGCAGGCGACTCGAAGCTGTCATCCCCACCAAGCGTCAGCGGGGGGACCCCAGGAACAGTCTGTAAGACAGTGGCAGGCTGGATCAACTGAGGAACCCGGACCACCATTTTGCTTGGAGGAACTGATGATCGCTTCTGCCTCCAAGTCTTCCTGGAAAAGCGGTTGGGGACGGGCTTCAGCTTCAGCACTACACCCTTGGGCAACAGCAGCGGGTAGCAAGTCTCATGCCCGGGCTCTGCTCTGGCTTTTTCCAAGCCTTGGTCTGCACTGACCTCGGTGGTCCCAGTCCCATTTCCTACCACCCTGGCGTCACTGGCTCCGAGCCGCAGCTCTTCCTGGATGGATGGCAGACTGGCCTGTGGGGAACGAGAACATTCTGATCCGGCTCAAGTCAGATTTGGGGAAAAGCACAGGGAGTTCTAGAGTACAGAGAACTTTCTGGGACAGTCCCAGGGATCTTTCCAAGAGTGTTTTCCTGCATATCCAATTAGTATGCAGACCACATGGAATTATGTAGTCCACAAGTTCTTCCCTGAATAAGAGAAATAAGAAATTACCATTCTTCCCACTATTTAGAAAAGGCTGCAGGTCACAAGGGGGACGGGGCAGATTGCGGAAGTCCTGTTCTACCACTAAAGCCCAAGAAGCGTGAAGCGGCCCTTGTCCCCGCCAGCGTTTCCAGGGAGCCGCCTCCTGTAGGCTGAGTGGAAGGCTGTACCTTTAACCAGAACGGGAGCCGGTGCTCCTCCCTCTCCAGAGGGGGCTTCCACTGATGGGGCTGGACCTCTTCGCAGCACTTTGACAGGACAGGCAGCTGTTTGGTCTTCTTGTAAAACTGAGCGTGAAGAGGCAAAGCCTGCGTTACATGAGTTACACTCCAGAAACACCGCCTGTCCACCAGAGAAGGGAGCTCTCTCACTTTCACACCCCCTGTGCCCACTGCTGTGTATCTCCAATTAAAATAAACTCTAATTCATAAGGACTCGAGATGAGACTCATTCAGTGTCTCTGTCCATCGCCACTCTGGCTACCAGAAGTATAAAAAGTCAAGCAGGAGGAGGACGGCAGTTCTCCCGGACCTGCTCCCACTCCTTTATTTTTTTCTCCATAAGAAACCAAATTTAAATGCAAGATTTATAATGGCGTTTTTTGCTATTTTAAAGTTTTACAGAAAGTAAGATTGTATATCAGAATCATCCCATTGGATAACTTTTTGCTTTTGTTTTCATTTTCTTCCTTTGAGATGTATAAATAAAAAGATTTTTCTTTTTTTCTTTTTTTTTTTGGTGTTTTTGAGACAAGGTCTCACTATGTAGTTGAGACTGACCTGGAACTCACTATGTAGCCCAGGTTGGTCTCGAACTTGGAGTGATCCTCCTGCCTCAGCCTCCCGAATGCTGGGATTACAGGCGTGCACCACCACGCCCGGCCTTTTTTTGAGACAGGGTCTCACTATGTAGTTGAGACTGTCCTGGAACTCACTATGTAGCCCAGGCCGGTCTCAAATTCAAAAGATTTTTCTTCAAGAAACCACAATTATAAATTAAACATCAATTTGGCCACTGCCCCAAATTTGAAAAGTCATTTTCCTTCCTCTCTATATGTGCAAATTATTTTCATATTTTAAATATTATGTTTAGACATATCACAGAGAATTTTCTGGAGCACAAAGCTGACTCACAGAAGAAAGGAGAAATATATTTTCCCTGACCACCCCACCAAAAAAAAAGCATTTTTTTGTTTTGTTTTGGTTATTTCTTGAAACAGGGTCTCACAATAAGTTCAGGCTGGCCATGAACTCACTGTGTGGCCCAGACTGGCCTCAAACCCATGATGAGCCTCTTGCCTCTGCACACGTATTAGATAACAGGCATGCGCCACCATACCTGCCCAAAACAAGATTTTTTTTTTTTTGTACCGGGGATCAAACTCTAGTCCTTGTGCTTGCAAAGCAGGCAGTGCAACCACTGAGCTAAATTACCCAGCCCTCCAAAACAAATTTTAATGAATATTTTAGCACTCAGAGAAAAAACTGGCACTGTGTTACATTTTTGTATGTGGAATATATTTTTAGTAATATTAATACTGCTCTACTTTGCCTTTATAATTACTAAAAACTCTTCCATAAACTGAGGAAAACAGGAAAGAAATTTCCACCTTCTGAACTAGTAAATAATGATTGATGTTACCTATTTTCCTTAATTTTAAAAAACTAATGAAGGGCCGGGGATTTAGGTCAATGATTTCACCACCTGTCTTGCAAGCACAAGGTCCCAAATTCAATCCATGGTACCAAAAAAAAACAAACAAACAAACAAAAAAACCTCATGAAGTCTTTGAGAGGCAGCAGCCTGCATGGCACCAGACCTCAGCCTCCTCCCAGTCACAGCTGGACCACACAGGAAGGGAAGGCTGGGAAAGCAGCCAGAACAGAACGACATCCCCCATACTCTCCCCAAAGGTCTGCTTTAAACCATAAACGGCACAGGGCACAATGCCCACACTTAAAGCCCAATACCCAAGGAGGCTGAGAGAAGATGATCATGAGTTTGAGCTCAGCCTGGACACTTCTTAGTGACTTACTGAGACCCTGCTACAAAACAAAAAAATTATAACTGGACAGGGGCACACTCTTACCTTACATGGGAACATGGCCTTTTAAAAAAAACAACAGTATAGGGCTGGGGATGTAGCTCAGTGCTCTTACCACCTGCCTCGCAAGCACAAGGTCCCAAATTCCATCCCCACTACCCCAAAAATAAAAAAAAAAAACCCAACAGTGTGGAAGGCAAGGGAACAAAGAAGAGAGAAACTAGAGCTTGTTTGAAGAATAAATGAAGCCAGGGGAGGCTGCATACACCTGTGATCCCAGCACGCAGAGGCTGAGCCAAGAGGACTGCAAGCTGGAGGCCGGGCCCTGAGCTACAGTGCAACGGAGACCAGCCTAGAACACAGCAAGCTGCTGTCCATCCAAAAAGGAAATAAAAAGGAGTATTGGCCGTAAGCCACTTCAAACTACTGACAGTAAGCACCCACTCACTCAGCAATGTGGAGCACCTTCTATACACCTGGCACTGGCCACAAGCCAAACACAAACACAAGCTACATGATTCCTGCTCTTAAACAATAGGCTAGTGGGAAAGACACTCAAGTGGACTAATAATTATGTTCTACATTTGTTTTAAACTACAAAGATGCTGGGCCTGGTGGGGCGCGCCTATAATCCCAGCACAAGGGACAGTAAGGCAGGAGGATCACCACAAGTTCAAGGCCACACAGAGAGACCCAGTCTGAAAAACAAACAAACAAACTGACAAAGATGTTCATTAAAAAACATGAGACACAATTCAAATATGAACAAAAGATTTTCCAGAAGGAAGTGTAACTAAAATTAAAATTTAGAAATTGCTGCATTAGGCAGAAGAGCGCAAAGTAAACTAAATGTAAAACCATGAATGTGTTGAAGGAACCAAAGAGCTTGGCCTGGGGTGGTGGCACACGCCTGTGATCGTCTGTGATCCCTGCACTAGCAGGTCCCCTCCCACGGCACCCTCCTCCTGTGATCCTGTCTCCGGCTGATGCTACTGTCTGCTGTTTTCTAAGTCCAGGAGCTGGGTCTCATTCTTGACTTGGGCTTGGTCGGCACCGCACATCCTCAGCATTTGTTTTGTGCTTGGTTCTGGACTTTTTTACTGCTGCATTAACAGAGTAGTTCACTCTCAGTGTAATTCTGACCTCATGCCTTCTGTCTTTGCATCGCCACATCGCCTGGTCCTCAGCTTTTCTTTTTTTGTCTTTTTGAGACAAGGTCTCACTGTGTAGAATAGGCTGGGCTTGTACTTGCAACAATCTTCCTGCCTCAGCCTCCTGAGTGCTGAGATCACAGGTGTGCCCCACTAGCTCCTCAGTTTTGATTCAAATTCTACAAATCATATTATGAGAAACTGATGGGCTGTGTGTGGTGGCGCATGCCTATAATCCCAGCACTCGTGAGACTGAGGCAGGAAGATCACCATGAGTTTGAACCCAGCCTGGGCTCCATAGTGAGTTTCAGGCCAGCCTCAACTACACAGTGAAACCTGTCTTAAAAAAACAAGCAAACCAACAACACTACTGACCTTCCCCAAAGGCCAATGCCCAACGTGCCATGGCCCTTCTTCCCCACACAACCATCTTGCCTTTTTTAACAAACCTCATGAAAAAATTGGAACACCAAAACTGCTACTTCCAGGGAGGCTGCTAGGATTACAGGTGTGTGTGGCCACCATACCTGCCCCCTTTTTTTTTTGAGACAAGGTCTTACTATATAACCCAGGCTGGCCTCAGACTCACAGTGACCCACCTGCTTCAGGATCTGCAGCAACAACTGCAGGCCACAGGGCAAGACAGAAGCTCAATTTGATGAGTCAGGAGGTAGCCAAGCTGACAGCTCCTTTAAGCAGCCAGCTACACTGAGCTGAAGCTCAAGAGAAATCTGGACAGAAAACACAGATGTAAAGAGCATCAGAAGACAGATGAAACAGAAAGTCAAGGGCTGGGTGGGACAGCACACTGAGTGCACCAGGCACACTGATACATAAGGCGAGAGCAGAGAGACACCGGGATAATCCCAAGACCACAAAGGGTTTAAAGGTACAAGTCCATTTCTCAGTGATCTCCCTCAGAAGGCTACTTATGTGCTCCACTAAAATAAGGAAGCAGCCAGCCATGCTGGTGAACAGCTGTGATCACAGAACCTGGGAGGCTGAGGCAGGAGGCTTGCCCAGAGGTGGAGGCCACCTGAACTACGTAGTGAGATCCTGTCTCAAAATATCAAAAATAAATAAATAAAATAAGGAGGTTAAGTTAATAAGATGATGTAGAGCTCAGAGATAAGAGGACCCAACACAGAAAAGACAGGAAGGCAGCCCCAGGATGATGGTTAAGAAAATGCCCGAGAGGACACCAGGGCAGGAAGCCACAGGAGTAACACGATCAGGGAGCAACTTCTTCAAAAAACAGCAACACAGATAGAATTGCTAAACACGCTGAAAGGAGAGTTATGAAATTTAATAAACTCTGCTGCTGATGTGCAGTAAGTACATAGTAGACCAAGCACAGTACTCAATGCAATCATTAACTCCAAAGGAAACAAAACGCTCAGTAAGAAAGACCAAAGCATCTCGTCCCTATGTTATACTGAGAGGAGGATTTACAGCCTTTCATATGTTTAGATGTAAGCCCAGGATACAGGGGAACTAAAACCATGACATAATTATAGTGATAAGAGAGGAGAAAGCAAACTGCTCAGTTCCACGGCTGAGGTTAATAAACAAGGCCCAAATCTAACATACAGAGAAAGGGCAACTAAAGCACGCCACCTAAATGTGGAGGCAAACTCACTTTCCCCCAGTAAGCCTTGATTAGCGGGAAAGGGGAGAAAAAATAATTTTTCATAACAAGCCTCATAACTGTTTGACTTTTCTCATACCAGGGAATAAACTTAGGACCCTGCACTTGCCAGGTAGGCAGGGTGCCACTGAGTTACATCCCTGGCCTCTGTTTGACTCTTTAAAGTCTGCACGTCTGAGAGGGTTAGACAGGAAAATCCAAGTTTGAACCCAGCCTAGGCAAGTTAGCAACTTCGTGGAACCCAGTCTCAAAACTAAAAGAAAGAGAGTGGCACGGGATGGAAGGAAGGGTGGAAGGAAGAAAGGGAGCGAGGGAGGCAGAGAGGGAGGAGGGAATTTAAGAAAAGGGCTGGAGATGTAGCTCAGTGTATCATTGTGGAGGCTCTGGGTTGAATCCCCGGTACAATAAAATAATTATATACTATGTTACTGATATTAATATTTAAATAAAAAAGCATTAAACAAGATACAAGTGCAATATTGTCTGCCCTTTAAAAGTAAAAGAGAAGACTTCATGGCTAAAAGAAACCAAGAATATGTGAAATTTTGTAAGAACTGTTCATCTCTAAGACAGAAGGCGAAGATAGCCTAGAGGAAAGCAATGATCCAATGTCCCTGTCAAGGAGTGGGCCAGGACACAGGCCACCCACCGGAAGGGAAGGGGCAGGCGGGCGGAAATGGTGCTCACCTTGATGATGTTGTCGGGGGCCCTGTTCAGATTGAGGTTCTTGATCCTGACAGTCAGCTGGTGCGCAGTCTTGCAGGTCAGGAGGTACTTGCTGATCAGAGGCTTAGGGAACTCGGTCCCTTCAAAATGCTTCAACCCTAAAGCTAGCAAACTTGGGAAAGGAGCAAAGGCATTCAATCTCCATTCTGTCCTTTCTAGAAACCCTCCTCGCCTGGGTGTAGTGGTGCACACCTGTAGTCCCAGCACTCGGGACACTGAGGCAGGAGTTTGAGGCCAGCCTGGGCTATGCAGTGAGCTCAAGACCAGCTTGAACTACAAAGTGAGACCCTGTCTAAAAAAAAAAAAAAAAAAAAAACCCAAAAAAATAAAAATAGCTGGGGATTTAGCTCAGTAGTTCTGCCACCTACTTCACAAGTGCAAAGACCTGAGTTCGATCCCCAGTACCAAAAAACAGATTCTTCAAAAAAATAAATAAAAACCCTTCCCAGGGCCAAGGATTTAGCTCAGTGGCAGTGCACCTGCCTTCACAAGGTGCAAGTTCCTGAGTTCAATCCCTGGTGACGGGGGAGGAAAAAAAAAAAAAAAGGTTAAAAAAAAAACCTTTCCCAAAGTAGTCTTCTTTTTTGGGGGGCTTGGGGTGCCTGGGATTGAATTCAGGACCTTGCACTTGCAAAGCAGGTGGTAGAACCACTGAGCTAAATCCCCAGCCCTTTTATTTTTTGTTGTTGTTATTATTTTTTGAGGCAGGAGTTTTGCCTCATATTCCAGGCTGGCTTTGAACTCACTATGTAGCCCTGGCTGGCCTCAAACTCATGCTGATCCTCCTGCCTCAGCCTCCTTAGTGCTGGGATTACAGATGTGGGCCACCATGCCCAGCTACCACCTATGTCATAATCTACTTTTTTCTACATCTAGTTCTTGTTCAACCAGGTATGGTGGCCCACACTTATAATCCCAGAACTCTGGGAAGCTGAGGCAGGAGAATCACAACTTCACCCCTGCAACTTAGCAAGTCAGTGAGACCCTGTCTCACAAAAAAAATCTTTTAAAAAGTATCTCTATGTAAGTCCTGAGTTACATCCCTAGTACTACCAATAATAACAATAATTCTTATACACATTGTCAACTATAGACAATTACAGATATCTAGTGCGTGCTACTAAGTATTGCAAGTATAGCCAGACAGGAAGGGTTGGAAGTGTAGTTTCAGTCACAGAGCATAAGGCCCTGGTTCAATCCCCACCACTGGAAAAAATAAAAAATAAACAGGAGTTAGTTCACAATTAAGTAGGAATAGGAAAAACAAGGCATAAATCATTAACACTCCAAACATGGTCACCTGAAATCACAGCTACCTGAGAGGCTGAGGCAAGGAAGACCACTTTGAGCCCAGGAGTTCAAGGCCCACCTGGGCAACATAGTAAGACCCACATCTTGGAAAAAATATATATGGTATCATGATGAGGTTTATGCTAACTGCAGAAAGGAAACTCAAAAGAGCACACAAAAGGAAGACACGCTAATAATGCAGGCACACATCTGCACCGCATCACGTAGCGAAAGACACTGCCTCTGATCCCCAGAAACCCTCTCACTTCACACACACAGCCCATCATTCCTGCCGCTCTCCGGCGCATTGCTGGAGTCTTCTTTCACATCCTTAGACAGACAAGATTTGGGTGAAGAAACTGTTACTTTAATAAAAGACAATTTAGAAAGCCTAAGGAAAGAGCCAGGTGTGGTGGCACACACCTGTATCCCAACCTTTTGGGGAGGCCAGGCAGGAGGATCACAAGTTCAAGCACAACCTAGGCAATGTGGCAAGACCCTGTCTCAAAAAATGGAAAGGGGCAGGCTCAGGCCTAGAGCAGCTGGGCGCCGCAGGGTGAGATCCCCAGTACAAACAAACAAACAAGAGTACACAGCATTTAATGAGTAATTTGACTCTTAGGAATTTACCCACAGGACAATTTAAAAAGCCTAATTAAACAGCTAAACAGAGAGGAGAAAAATGGCCAACAAAACAGCTGTCACAGGGCCACTGAAACACTGCATCGGCAGGGCACAGTGGTGCATGCCTATTATCTCAGCACCTTGGGAAGCCGAGGAAGGAGGTGCCTCCAATTTTTTTTTTTTTTTTTTTTTTTTTTTGGTAGCAGGAATCAAACTCAGGGAGAAAAGAAGGAATAAGAAAAAACGCTGAAAATGGAAAAAGTAGAAACGAAGCTTTTGTACATAGGGAGGAGAGGGGCATAAGAGAAAGGTAAAAATGAAATAATTATTTTTTTAAAATGGAAAAAGAAAACCCATTGCCATGGGGCAGGGGGACAGAACGGGCAATTTTTTTCCTTTAATGGTTTTACAATAAATGAAAGACAAAACAATGACAGAAACTGTTTCCAAATGTGTGTGGCATCCGCCAGAACAAGCAGAGAATGTAGGGCTCTGTGGAGCTGAGCTCCGCTGTCTCTGCACCCGTGCCCCGTGCCCCGTGCCCCTGCTTCTCCTGGGGCATCTGCCCATCAGCTCCGCCACAGTAGACACTTACTTGTCCTCAGCCTTAGTGAAAATGAGCTTATCCTGAGGGTTCTTTGCCTTCAGGGAACACACCGGAAGTAGTTCTGGATACATGAACACTTTGCTGGTGGCCAGGATCCAAGCCACCTGCTTTGGCAAACAGGAAAACTCATGGCCTATAAGAAAAAACATCTCTGGTAAGTGGAATCCTTGGACCACAGGGCTCACAATTTTGAATGTATTTCTGTGTGTAGACAGAGATGTCCTTATCTGACTAAATCCCCGCCCGCTCACCCACTCTCCCCCAAAAGGTTTCCAGTTTCTCAACCTAACGTGGCCCTACCGGCAGCTCCATTCACTCTCAGTAAGTTCGTTCTTTTATTCTTTCCTGTGTGCCACACTTAACATAAGTAACAAACACAAAGCACCTAGTAATGCTTGGCCCACGATGTGTGCTCAAAAATGTTTTAAATCCTTAAAAGACATGAGAACTTCAACAATGCTTTCTTTCTTCCAGGGTAAGAGTCCAACTTAATCTCCCTCACAAATCTGGTATTCCAAATTTTATTTTTATTTGATTTGTACTTAACTTTAAATTCTCCCAGATTCTTCCTGAGGCTGGGAACAAAAAACACCGTAAAGGGAATGAGACAATTCAGTCTCACTCATTTGTCCTCCCCTCTAAGCCTCTCAAGTCCAGGCACCTCTGCCTTTCTACACACATGAAGTACGATGTCCACACTTCTCTTTCTGTGTTATTTTTATATGCCCAGTAGAAGAACGTAGGACATGGGCCAGGGATTTAGCTCAGTGGTTCCGCCGCCCGCCTCATAAGCACAAGGCCCCATGTTCGATCCCCGGTACAAAAAAAAAGAACATAGAACACTAAGTGTAAAAGTTATTACTCTATTATTGTGTTAAGTTTTCATTGCCAACTATCAATAAAAAGCAACACGGGGGTCAGGGGTTTGGCTCAGTGGTTCCACCACCTGCCTTCCAAGCACAAGGTCCCGAGTTCAATCCCCGGTACCTTGGCGGGGAGGGGAAGCAGCTTGGAGATCTACATCTATGGATAATGTAAATTTAACTATATCCAATTTAACTATAAGATTCAGGAATTTCAAATCATATCCACATACAAACCAAAATCCAGAGCAATCTACAACTAATTCAAGAAATAAGTCAGAAGCAAGTATTTGGCTATACAGAACACAGCAAATATTTTCTCAAAAAAACACTAAACTTCCAGGAGTAGTGGTGCATACTGCAGCTACTTGGGAGGCTAAGGCAAGAATATCACAAGTTCAAGGCCAGCACTGAACAACTCAGAAGACCCACCTCAAAATAAAAGTTTGAACATGTCTAAAGCTGAAGCTGGACACGGCAGCATATGTTTGTAAAACAAGCCTTCCAGGAGGCAAAATGACTACAAGTTCAAGATGAGTGTAAGCAACAGGGAGACCCTATCTCAAAAAAAAAACAACAAACAAACAAAAAAGAGTGTCAACTACCCTACAATCAGGGTAGGGGGTCAGTCTTAATGAAAAAGAGTAAAAATCAAAACCAATTTTCACCAAGGGACTTTCCCCTTCACCAGACCCCAGTCTGTCTTCATCTGACACCTCACAGTCACCTGCACATCATTTAAGCGCAGTCCTCAGCAATGCGTTCCACATCTCCAGCCCCAGAGCCCTATTCTGCCGACTGCCTCTATGCCTCTCTTCCCTGAGCAGTATTATTGCACAGTTCTAAACAGAGTACAAGGACAGGACAAAAGACAGACAAATCCCCCGTGTCCTGAACTCCTAGGAGATGATCCATCTAAGACTCCCATCTTTCACTGCAACGGAAAGCCTGAGGTTGACACTGCTGACCCCTACCATTCTTGCGCACAGTTTTCGGGGGGATCCAGTCAACGCTGATGTGTGTGCTGAAATCCTCAATCAGATGCATAGCTCCCAGCAAGTTACAGGGTTGGAACAAGGTCTGAAACGTGGGGTTGGACTGATGGTGAAGAGCAGTGGAGCTCTGAGCAAAGGTCCCCAGCTCTTTCTGGGAAAACAGGACACAAAAGAAATCTAAGAATCAGTAGCTCTGAGCCTCAGTATGAGAATCTGTCCCTCCTACCTCAGAACGAAACAGACAGAAACAGCCTTCATAATTAACATTATTTCGTCAAGACTCCTCTCTGGCTGAGCCCTCACACATGCAGGGATTGTGTAACATGCTCATTTGTTTTCATTCTTTTTTCTCAGACGAGGATTCCTCAGCCTTGTCGATATGATGCAGCTAGCTCCAAAGGGAAAATTAAGCTTCTCAAGAATGAGAGCTATTATTTGTAAAGATTCCTCTGAGCCATGCCTAGAACAAAGTTCTCCTCAAGATCCTCTGACACAGTAAGAGGTGAATACACTCTGCTGCCCATAAAGGAAGCTTGGAGTATGACCAAACGCATTACTCAAATTCCAAAGAGATGAACCTGAGAAACAGATAATATCATCATTACCCATCCAAAAGTTCAGGGGCAATTTGTAAAGAATTTCAAATTTTAGATTTAGAAGCCCTTCTAGCAGGCTGTGGAGGTGCATACCTGTAACCCCAGCACTTGGGAGGCTGAGGCAGGAGGATCACCTGAAGTTCAACACCAGCCTGAAGATACACAGTGATTGCAAGGCAAGTGTGAACTGCATAGTGAGACCCTGTCTCAAAAAGAGAAAGAAGCCCTACCACAAACTGCTTCAAAATGTCATGAGCAAAATTAATTCTATACAGAAAACATTAATCAGAGCTTAATGAATAGATAATACATTCAACATCTTAAAAAACAACATACCAAGTTAGGTGTGATAATGCATGCTTGTAATCCCAATATTGTGAAAGATTAAAACAGAAGGGTAGGGGCAGGCCGCACACAGCTCAGCAGAACAGTGGCTGGCTGACCAGTGTGAGGCCCTGAGTTTGATACCTCATACCAAAAAAATAGAGAGAGAGAGAGAGAGAGAGAGAGAGAGACAGACTCAGAAGGGTAACAGATGTGAGTCCAACCTATAATCCCAGCACTCAAAAGGCTGAGGCAGGAGGACTGTCCCAAGTTTGAGGCCAGCCTGAGCTAATACTGAATTCAATGCCAGTCTCTACTATATACCAAGACCTTTTCTCAACAGAAAAGG
>NW_022900945.1:55284701-55311184 GCF_012274545.1 Fukomys damarensis | reverse complement strand
CAAAAAAAAAAAAAAAAAAAAAAAAAAAAAAAAAAAAAACCCGAGAGAGAGAGAAAGAAAGAAAAATAAATCAGGTAGACCCAAAGACAGGACAAAAAGAGAAAGATACAATAAAAATGTCAAAAGTATCACAAGTTCAAGCCCACCCTGGGCAACTTAATGACTTAGCAGAACCATTATCTCAAAATAAAAAATAAAACAGGGCTGGGGATATAGCTCACTGCAAATTCCGAGTTCACCTTAAAAAAAAAAAATGGCCAGTAAGATAGTACTAAGAAAACTGAAGCCAGGCATGGTGGCACACACCTGTAATCTCAGCTTAGGAGGCTGAGGCAGGAGGATTGAGTTCAAGGCCAGCCTGGACTATATAGCAAGACCTTATCTCAAAAAAAAAAAAAAAAAAAGAAAAGAAAAGAAAATTGAATATACTATCATGGGAATCACTCGCTTATGTTGTGGCAGTAAACATAAACAAAGGAAGCCATAAAACAAAGTAGGCACAACCAAAAACATGAAGGAGAAAATAAAAATTATGATCATTGAATAACATGAGAAATGAGTTGCCAAGCTAATTTCATAGTCAAATCTTTCGCATTAGTGACATTTGGAACCTTACAAGAAATATCTTGGTGGTACTGGCCTCTGAACTGAGGTTGGGGTTGGAGGAGGCGAGAAGGTGGATTTGTGTCAAGAGCTGAACATGCTGAGGAGGGAAAGAAAACATTGACATGTTATGATGTTGCCATTCCAGAATCACAGAGAGAGCTTACCAAGATGTCTATAAATTCAGCACCCTTATTTTGCCTTCTGGGGAAACTGGACATACATTTTCAGTTATGTTCCCTCAAGCAAAAAGACAGACCACCAGAATGCTTAGCCTCCAACCAGAGCAGCTAGTAAAAAGTGTGCCTGGCAGCGAAGGCTATTCAATTTTAGAACCACTTGCTAAGGACTCGGTGAAATCTCCCGTTCTCATACTATGGGGGATCCTTGTGCAGAGTCACAGGCACAGAGAGGAGCTCGCTCAAGGTCCTAACTGGTATGAATCCGACAGCCTGGGGTCAGGGAGCAAGTTTTGAGCACACTGCTCACACTCCTAGAGAGCTGCTCGTCTTGGGCTTCAGTGTCAGGCCATAAGACAACCAGTATTATCAGTGCCAGGAGGGTCTTACCTGCTGCATCTGCTGCTGGAGTCTCTTCCTCTGCACTGCGTCTAGAATCAGAGTCTGATGAACTCTCTCAGCCTGAGGCTTAAGCTTCTCCATCTCCTGTTGCTGTTTGGCTGAAGATTTCTTCATCTTCAGCTGCTCAAGTAGTTCTTTCACTGCTCGATGTTGTTCATTTAGTAAGTTAGCCAATGGCTCCTCAAACCTACCTCAACAGGGAAATAACTGAATGTGGACATTCCCCTGGGTCCGCAACACTTCTGATTCCTTCCCATGGTGCACTAAGAAAGCCTGGACTGCATCTATTTGCTGATAATCCCCAAACCCCACTTTAGCCAAAAAACTGCTTAGTCAAATGCTTCCTCCAAATTGTTAGTACAGACACAAGTAAAGGGATTCTGGGGCTAGGAATACAGCTCAGTGTTACAGCACTTGTGTAGCATGTGCAAGGCCCTGTGTATGATCCCTAGCACTAGGAAGAAACAAAATGATTCTGGGGGCGAGGGATTTAGCTCAGTGGCACCAAACCTGCCTGGCAAGCACCAAGTCCTGAGTTTGATTGCTGGTACCAAAAAAAATAAAATAATTCTATTTCTCCATGATTGCTCTTCTAATGATACAACAGAGAGAAAATCAAACATCTAAGAGAAACATGTGAGTAACAGAGCAACCAAGGAGCTTGTGAGAACTCATCACACCCACATCCACTGATACCCACATTATCACTGTGCGACTTGCTCCTGTTCGGGGATCGAACTTGGGACCTTGCACTTGCGAGGCAGGTGGTGGCACCACAGATCTACATCCCCGACCCTCTCTGACTTGTTCTTCACAGTGATAAGGAGTCTTCCAGAGATACAGCATCTGTTCTCTAATTTCCCTGTTACTCCCATCCCAAGTCCAGCTTCTACCTCCCTATCCATCCATTCAGGCTGCCTTGCTTTCCTTTCTTAAAGTCAAGGCCCTTGGAGAATAAAGCAGAAAGAAGATAAGCTAAAATATGTGGTAAATTAGAGAAGTTAATTCAAATATTACCACACTATCCTCCATGGAAATACCTTCTTTTAGCCTTTTAAAGTCCTCAAATTCTAACTGCCCACACATTCCTCAGAATCCAAATATCTAGCACTAGCATGTTAGTTTTATTTTGTTTTTGTTTTTTGAGGCAGGGTCTCGCTACATCCCTAAATTGACCAGACTGAGCTTCAACTTGTGTCCTCCTGCCTCAGCCTCTTAGAATGTTGGGGTTACAGGTATGTACCACCACTCCTGATCCTAGCATGTTAGTTCTTAAGTAAAAGCAGAACAAGATTAAGCACACACTGATAGCTTACACGGTCAGGAGAAAAACACGCTGACATAGCTCTGACTACAGGTTATCATATTTACAGTCGGGTATAGCGCAGTAATAGTTAAATGATAACTTTTATTTTCTTTTCTTATTTGGTACTAGGAATTAAACTCAGGGCCTTGCACTTTTGCCAGCCAAGTGCTGCGCTGCTGAGCTACATCCCTGGCTCAAATGATAACTTTGTTGTTGTTGTGGTGGTGGTGGTGGTGGTGGTGGTGGTTGTTTTTGTTTGTTTAACAAGATCTCAAAACACAGTCCAGGCTGGCCTTGAACTCACCAGTCAGCCCATGCTGGCCGCTGGCCACTGGCCAAGACCTCACAGCGAAGCTCCTGCCTCAGCATCCCCACAGTGCTGGGATCACAATGGTGGGCCACCACACCCAGGTGTTGTACTTGTCTTTGAGACAGGGTCTCGGGTTCCCTATGTTGTCCAGGCCAGTCCAGGACCTGCAGCCCAGCCTCCTGCCTCCAACTCCTGGGTGTGTGACACCACACCCAGCTACATGACAAACCGTTCTAATGCCCCCTGGGGAAGAAGGTGATGCTTTGCAGGGGGTACTGGGGATCGAACTCAGGTCCTTATGGTTGCAAGGCAGAGAGCAGAACCACTGAGCTAAATCCCCAGCCAGGTGATGCTTTTTTTCATTGTATTTTTTGCAGTATTTACTGAAGTTATGGTATAACATGCTAGTGCTAGGCATTTCGATTCTAAGGAATGGGTGGGAAATGAGGTAGAGCTGCATGACCTAAGAAATAAAAGGCCTTGATTATCTATGCTATTATCACCCCCCCCCAAAAAAAAGAGCAAGATAGCATGATGAAGTAGACAATACAGCCACAGAGACAGGTACATGTCTATAATTCCAGACTCCTGGA
The DNA here is from genome assembly GCF_012274545.1 of Fukomys damarensis. Classification (NCBI taxonomy): domain Eukaryota; kingdom Metazoa; phylum Chordata; class Mammalia; order Rodentia; family Bathyergidae; genus Fukomys; species Fukomys damarensis. Next base: position 55,307,791 of record NW_022900945.1, on the reverse strand, counting down.
AGCTGAGGCGGAAAGAATGCAAAGCAAGTCTAGCCTGGACAATTTAGCAAATTAATGAGATTCTATCTCAAAATAAAAAACAAAAAGGGCTGGAGATGTAGCTCAGTGGGAAGGTCCTGGGTTCAATAATCTCCATTACCACACACACACACACACACACACACACATACACACACAAAATTAAAGCAGGTCTGCATTTGTAACTGAAAGAGAAGCAAGGCTGGGGCTTAGCTCAGTGGTACGACCACCTGCCTCACAAACACAAGCTCCTGAGCTCGACAGGTACCTCTCCCCCAAAAAGAGAGAGAGAAGCAACAGCAGCCCAAGTAATCTACTGAGTGCAAAAAAATATATGAATTTAAGAGAAATTTTTGTTTTCATTTTTTTTAGACAAGGTCTTGCTATGTAATTCAAGCTGGCCTCAAACTCACAGTGATCCTCCAGCCTCAGCCTCCAAGTGCTGGGATTATAGGCTTGCACCACTATGCCCATCCCGGGCTCTACTATGGTATTTGTTAAAACAGAGCATGACTGGTGTTTCTGGTTTGTACACACTGATTAGCATGTCCTTTTCAATGAAATGCAGGTGCCTAAAGTCTAGCTTCCTGATAGGTCCCCCAAGCTGTCTTCCTAGGTGGTGCTGCTACATTAAAATATAGGACTAGGGCTGGGGATTTAGCTCAATTGTGCCACCGCCTGCCTCATAAACAGAAGGTCCTGAGTACCAAAATAAATAAATAAAAATAAATCCCCGGTACCAAAATAAAAAAAAATTTAAAATAAAACAGGACTCACAGAGGCTGCAGGGCTTTGCTATGTCCCAACCCTCTGCCACCCAGCAGAAACAACAGGAAACTTCACAGGGAGAAGAGATGGAGGGAGTCCCAAGCCTTAATCCACTGGAGATGAAAACCTATCTTTCTACCAACACTGTATGGAATGCGCCCTTCCTCATCCTGCGACTCTTACTGCAAGGACCAGGTATGCTGGAAGAGCAGGGGCACCATGATGTCTCCAAGGATAAGCGCTGATCAATCTTACAAAATGAAGAAATCTCTTAAAACAAGAAGAAATTCCTAAGAAATTTCATACTCATGACTTAATACAGCCCCATAAAAGCTGCCCCCCTCAAAAAAAAAAAAAAAAGGCTGGCCCCTTAGCTAGGCATGGTAGCTTCTGCCAATAATCCCAGCACGTGGGAGGTTGAGGCAGGAGTATCGGCACAAGTTTGAGGCCACTCTGGGCTACATACTGAGTTCAAGGCCCTGTCTCAAAAAAGCAAAAACCAACAATAAAACAGAAGCAGAAGCAGCAGCTGCCTGGCTCCTTTCCTTTCTGAATAGACCAGCCCAATCTTCTCATCAGAGCCATGCTCCCACTGCAGCTATTTATTTATTTTTCATTCATTTATTTATTTATTTTGTACTGGGGATCGAACTCAGGTTCTTGTGCTTGCACGGCAGGCGCCGGAACCACTGAGCGAAATCCCCAGCCACCGCCGCCCCCCTCCTCCCCCCAGTCAGCTCTTATTAAGCTAAGCTCCCTTCCCCACTTTCTTTACTCTGTAATTAAAGCTTTGCCTGCCATCTCACACTTCTTAGCTTAGTTTTAATTTTTATTTATAACTGTGTCAAAGGACTCAATGTCCAAAAACACATCTAATAACTATATGCTGCCACTCATGACAGATGACAAGAGACTGAAGCACAGATCCATGGGGGCACACACCTGTAATAGCAGGAGCAGGAGGGTCAGAAGTTCAAGCCCAGCCTGGGCAACATTATCGATTTACCAAGACCCTGTCTCAAAATGAAAAAAAGGGCCAGGAATGTAGGTTAGTGTGCAGGCCCTGGATTCAATCCCTAGTACAGAAAGAAAAGAAAGGAGAGAGAAAAGAGAATCTAAATCCACCACAAAAAGAGAGGGGAAAATTAAAGCTTGTACTTTCTGGAGGGTTTGAGAAGTACCAGCTTCAGCCAGGCACGGTGGCACACACCTGTGGTGCAGGCTATAATCCCAGCACGCTGGGAGGCTGACACAGGAGAACGGCAAGTTTGAGCCTAGCCAAGGCAACTCAGCAACACCCTGTCTCACAATAAAAAATAAAAAGGGATGGGAACATAGCTCTGTAATAAGTTCAATCCCCAGTACTGCAAATACAATCAACAACTCAACATGAAAAGGTCAGTACACACACTCCCAGCTACTGGCATTAATGCAGGTGCTACACAGTTTGCTCAATTGATACCTAGGTGACTAAGAAACTTTCGGTCCCATCGACCAGATGTTAATGCCAATAAGGAAAATAAGCGAGACAACAGCTATCACAATTTCGGGTAGTTTCTGTGGCTGGCCACATAGAGTCCTAACCACTTCTCCAGCACCATTCTCCTGGAGAAGCTTCGATCAGACGCCAGCTTCTGTTTTTTCTCCCTTCCCAAACAGATGCAGCTCACGTCTGCTGCTGCACTGCCCCTTAGCAAGGAGACTTCTCACTTACCGCCTCGTTCCCTCCAGAGCTCCGCACCCTTACACAATTAACAGAAGACAGGTGAAGATGAGAAACTGTTCAATGTGATTTCCAAAAGCTTTTTCAGAAATACACACTTTCTTCACTCTAAGTCTTAAGATCTGTGGCCAGCGTACCGTAAGGCTTGAGGGGTGTTAAAATTAGGCCGAGACTCAGCCACACGCTCCTCCTCCTCTGGGCCATCATCTTCCATGTTCGAGAATCCCATCTCATCTTGGAACTGCAGGCAAAGAAAAGGAGGGTTTCCTGGGGAACAGGCCTCTGTAAGTCACTCTGAAAAGGAAATAAACTTCTCTGTAGCTAAAGCTGGACTTGCTAACAGGGAAAGATGACTTTCCTCTGATTCTTTTAACATGCCTGGGCCAGCCTTGGCCTAGGTCCCTCAAACATCTCAGGAATTTTCCTTGTTCTTAAACAGTTTTGTTACTCCTGCCTTTCTGCCATATGCAAATAAGTTGGAAACTCAGTGCACTGTGTTAACCAAGGAACCTATTCTATGTGAAACTCTGTAACCAGTAGGATTGCTGGGCCCAGATCTAAATAAAGCATTGAAACTTGTAACTTTCTAACCAATGAAATGCCTGGTTAAAATGCCAGGTCCCTGGCTCAGTTGGGGGGCCAATCTCTTTGGGGACCCTCCTGCATTAAGAATAAAGCTGCACACCTTGCCTAGGAGACTCCTGCGTGCGACTTCCATTCTCCTGGACTACCCGAGTTGCACCACAGACACCAGCGCTGTAAGCACCAGAGCTGCAACATTAGAGCTGTGTATACTTGCGGGCACTGCCGCTACAACAGCAGCAGCAGCATGGGTTCATGAAAACTACAGACTACAGGACCTTAATAATGCTGCCACGAGAAGACAGGTCTGCGCTCAGAACGCCACACGTGGGATGACTATTATGCAAGAAAAAACCCTCTCAACTAGCCAGCATGTAATGGTGAGGACTGACCTACAACTCAGAACCACCAACCTCTTGGAAATATCTTTGGAAAGACAACTTTATGAGCAAGGAAGTCCTTGAGGTCAGAGCACTCTAAAGCTGCCTTATAATCTAAGAATGCACCAAGTGAGAGCAGGGGAGGAGAGCAAATATTCCCCTAGAGAAGTTCATTGGGAATAAACTGGGCATGAATCATCAAGAGTTCCCCTGCTCAGGAAATTTTCTTGCTACTGTGTTCTCTAATGGGTAGACGAAGAAGGGAATGGCTAGGCAGACCCCCTCTATGGAAAGAGAAACCAGACCAGAGGACAAAGCTTCAGGAGAATCTGTTCTCATCACATGCACTCACTCAAGCATCATTACTCACAGTTTCAAACAGTTCTTCCATCAGCTCATTCACTTCCTTTTCTGTAAAAAAAACAAAAACAAAAAGTACACTGTTGGCAAAGTTTTCATTTTGCAAGAAGGGGGAACTCTATGGAGACAATGTATCCTCCTCCAAGTAAGGCATCTTACAAAACGCTCAGAAATACCCTTCCTTCAAGTCAGAAATTCTTACTGAAGACCAACTATGCCTCAGCTTTGACTCTCGATGCTTGCAGAGCATGAGATGACAGAGTTATACTTTCATGAAGCTTAAATTTTAGTGGGAAAACATGCACAACACGTGAATGATTTTACAATTAGATAAACTCATAGTTGACTGGCTCAGTAAAACTCCATTACAGCCCTTCTTAAACTGGTGGCCCACACCTGTCTGTACTCAGCTACTCAAGAGGCTGAGGCAGAAAATTCTCAAGCTCAAGGCCAGCCTGGGAAGTTTCGCAAAACACTGTCTCAAAATAAAATAGCAAAAAGCATGCACAAGAGGTTGAACAGAAGACACCAGCCTTACCACAGAGGAAGAGGGCAGACCTTACTGGGAGTGGGCACTCTCAGTCCCAAGGGCTTGCCAGCAGTCCTCCTGCCTCAGCCTCCCACAGAGCAGGGATCACAAGCATGCACCAACAAAATGGCTATCCACAATCATTTATAATGGGACCCAGTCCTTCAGGTGCAAGAGTGTATGATATGGGAAAGAAAACCAAGAGGACAGCAGACAGTTCCCCAGGGGATGAGGAAAATGTTAGGTGCACGGCGGGGGCAGAGTATCTGCTAAAGTGGAAAGGCTTTTCTCTCCGAGGAGCTTGACACTTGGGAACCAGAGAAAAACTTGGACTGCCCTGAGATATTATGTCCAAGTTATGAAAAAATATAAGATGATGAAGGAGAATGAAAATAATAAACACAGGGAGAAGTCACAAAGTAACAAGAGAATTAATTTCTCAGACACTGATGATATCAAACCCCATCCCACCCCCCAAAAAAAAGAAAAAGAGAGAGCAGACCATTATCGCTTGGGGCTCTGAGAGGACTGGAACCAAAAAAAAATTATTGGAGCAACAGAATCTGGTGATGACTTAATGTTCCTAAGGACATGGTGGCGCACACCTGTAATCTCAGCACTTGGGAGGCTGAGGCAGGAGGAGGATTGCTGTGAGTTCGAGACCAGCCTGGGCTACATAGTGAGTTCTAGGTCAGTCTCAAATACATAGTGAGACCCTGTCTCAAAAAACAAAAACAAACAAACAAAAACCCTAAGGACGTGGAAAGACATGGATGAGGCTGACCTGGTTCTAATGTGAAATGTCCACAAACTGTGAGAACGTTTTATGGTGAGACACGGGCGCGGCACACACATCATGAGGATGAGGAAAATAAAGAGAAAAGGAAAGGCAAAGAGCTCAAGGAGAAGGTGGTTTCCGTCATTTCTCCTTGCACATAATACTTTCACTTCCCTGCCTCCTCTCCCTCCAACACATACCCTTCTACCCTAAACACATCCACAAAAATGTCTCCATATGTCAAATAAAAAGCAAGCACAAGGGCCTGGGGTTCAGTCCTCAGAACCACCAACAAAGAAAGGCCTTCACAAGTCAAATGTGAACACTGGGGAGAAAAATGGAAAAACAAAAATAACAACAACAAGGCCAGGGATGTAGCTCAGCGGCAACCGCACCTGCCTCACAAGTACAAGGTCCTGAGTTTGATTCCCGGTACCAAATACTAATACTAATACTACTACTACTACTACTACTAGTAATAATAATAATAATATAATGCTTGGAGGATGGGACAAATAGAACTCTTAACTAGGATGTAGGATGGAAAACAATTTTGGAAAAGGGTCTGGCAACTTCCTACAAACACTGATAAACTATGTTTTCATAAATTATAAAACTAAGGGCAAGCGCAAGGTCCGGAGTTCGATCACTGGTACAAAAAAAAAAACAACTAAGTATGCTCCAACCTATGACCCAATGGTTCCTCTCCTAGACAGATGACCCAAGGGAGAGTCAACTGTGCATGAAGTCTTAACCAACAGAGTACAGAGCAAAAAGGAAGACAGAACTTTTCTGGGGGCGGGGGGGTCAGAGGAGCCTTCTTCGTGATAAACCAAACCTGGAAAGAGCCCAGGCAACTAGCAACACAAAGACAGCACTGTTGTATGTCTGTAAAATGAAATTATACTTGCAATATAATGAAGTAAATCAATGTTCGTGAAACAGGACTGAACCTCAAATCTACAGTGTGTGAAAGAAGCGTTACACCCAGGGGCACACAGTCCAACTGTATTTCTATGCAGGTCTAACACAGACAGACTTAGTTTGACATCACAATCAGAAAGAGGGGAGAGGCAGAGACTGACAGGAAAGGGACACAAGGAACTCCACGAGTGATGATTCCATATGCTGACAGGGTTAGGGTTACACAAGTATGTGTGTGTCAGAACTCAGCAAATGGCACAGTTAAGATCTGTGTAACACGTGTGTGAAGTTAACACCTAAACAAGCCAGGTATGGTGGCGCACACCTGTAATTCCAGCACTCAGAAGGCTGAAGCAGAAGGATCACCATGAGTTTCAGGCCAGCCTGGGCTACACAGCGAGTTCAAGGAAAGTCTGAACTACATAGCAAGAACGTGTCTCAAAAAAAGGGGGGTGAAGGGCCGGGGATTTAGCTCAGTTGTTTGGTGGCCTGCCTTGCAAGCGCAAAGACCCGAGTTCAATCCCTGGTACCAAAAAAAAAGGGGGGGGGGTTTAGCTCAGTGGAGCCACCTCCTGCCGCACAAGCACAGGGTCCTGAGTTCAGTCCCTGGTACCAGAAAAAAAAAAAAAAAATGAAGCTACAACATACTAGAAGAATTCCACTACACAATTCTTCAAACTTTATACATGTGTAAAAAATTTCAGAATAAAACATAACAGAGAAGGCTGGAGATATAGCTCAATGGTAGAGCACTTGCCTACCATGCACAATGCCCTGGGTTCTATACCCAGGACCACAAGGAAAAAAGTAACAGAGAAAAAGTTTAAAGAAAAATAAATGCTCGAACCAACTGGAGGGTGAGATGGGTGATGAGAGAGGCCTGCATGCCACAGCATTTGAAGGGCTGAGAGCAGCATGCTTCCCATGAGAAAGAAAAACACTTCCATATGCACATTTGGAAGTATATTTTTGCCATAACAAAGGAAAACAGAAAGAATATGAAAAGCAAACTTGAGTTCAGTATGGAAAAGGCTCATAGAGAGGTACTCAAGACCAAAACAAAGCTAGACATGGTGATGCAGGTCTATAATCTCTTCAAGACTCTGGAAGGCACAGGCAGGAGGATTGCAAGTTTAAGCCCAACTCAGCCAATTAAGTGACTTAGCAAGATCTTATTTCAAAATAAAAAATGAAACCAGGTCTGGGGCCAGGGGTGGTGGTGCACCCTTGTAATCCCAGCACTTGGGAGGCTGAGGTAGGAAGATGGCCGCTGAGACTAGCATGGCCTACCCAGCAAGACCGTCTCTCAAAAACTATAAAGGGAGGGGGACCTGGGGATGTAGCTCAACGCAAAGGCCCTAGGTTCAATCCCCAGGAGTACTCACCCCCCCACACACACAGAACATCAATCCCAGCTGAAAAGGATCTCCTGAGAAGTTAGATGAAAGCAGAAGAAAGTTAACAGACAAACAGGAAGAGAAAGCAAGTGTGTTCCAGGGTGACAGATGAACAGCAGTGCAACCTCCTGCCTCTGCACATCCAGCAGAAGACGGGCATGACGCCTGGCCCCAGTCGTCTGACACTCAATCTTCTCGGACTCCTTCAGTTTTCTCCCAGCCTGAACCTCAAGCCCATTCGCTCTACCTGTTCTCTGCAATATGTAGTACTTTCCTGTCCACGCCTCCTCTAAACTCAACTTTCATAAATTAATAACAGGAAGGTCTTCATAAAAGAAATGATACTCTAATTTTAAAAACAAGATGAGGGCCAGGGAGTTAGCTCAGTGGTGCCACCGCCTGCCTAGCAAGGACAAGGTCCCGAGTTCAATCCCCAGTACCAAAAAAAACCCCGCAAGATTTCATCTTCACTGCTTTCATTAAAGCAATAAAACAGAATACTGAGTCCTAAAGGACTGCAGGAAATCTGCATTATGCTTAAACATGTAGGAAACACTTCTGGTGCCCGCTCTCTGCAGTGTACACACCTCGGGCACAGGCCCGTCGCAGGCTGGCACGCTGCCCTGCTGGACGGGAAACCTGGGCTCAAGTGATCCGGCTCCCTAGTAAAAGTCAGTGACTTCCACGCACATGCGTCCCACGACTGGAACACTAGCCAGTAGTAACTAACATTTTTAAACACCTATCTAAAGCCAAGTAATATTTCTCTTTATCCACCAAATAATACATTAAACTATATGAAAGCAAAGCAATTTTTCCAAAATCCAAATCATTTCTTCCTGCTTAAAACTCTTGAGAGCCCAAAGAGCCCCATGCCCGACCCTGCTTACCTTTCCTGCTACCACTTACTCACACCTGCAGCAAACTACTCCCTGCTTTCCCTTTGGCTGCTCTCCAGTTCAGTGACTATAGTGTCTTACTATCTGTAATAGCCCTCTCTGTCCCCGTCTGCTAAACTCCCTTATTCCTCCTTTGAGCCTGGCCGAGCCGTCTATCTCGAGACCCTTCCATCGCAGGCCACTCCTCGATCGCTGCCTCACAGCTGTTTCCGCGTGCATCCCCTTACCGCACTCACACGCGCAGGCCAGAGGCCATCCTGACTCTCCTGGTACAGCAAGGACACCGCTTACCGAGCTGGGAGAGCACCACACACGACGGCAGGCCGGAGAAGTAAGTCCTGACAGCTTTCTGAATACGTACTAACCTACTGTACACTGAAAGGGTCAGAGAAACAAACAAACAGAGGAAACGTAAATGTCTTAACTCAGGAGGGCTGGGAAAGTCCCTCCAAAGCCCAGAGTATACGTAAGCAGACGTGAAGGAGAGGACAGGAGGGCTCACAACATGGACTCACTGGTGATCCTCACTGCCCGGTCAGTTCGAAAATCCTCAGTATCAGGTTCGTCAAGATCGTCCAGGAAATTATATTCTGGATCATCATCGTCATCTGCTTCATCTAGGGAGGAAAACTGCTTTAGACTCACACGACCGACTCCAAATGCTCATCTCTGGTCTAAGGCGTTCCATGCCCCAACAATCCGCTCCCAGGAAGCACATTTATGCTGTTGTTGTTTGCCCATCTGCACTTCCAAAGTTACCACTACCCTAACAGGCGTTTGGTACATTTTTATTCACTTATAGTGCTTATAACGGAGAAACACAGCTTTTCACTTTGTAATTATTACATCTGTAAGGTGATATGTTACACTTTTGTCACCCATGTACTGAACGTTCACAGAGATTCTATATATCGTAATACAGGAACCACTGGCCACATTGACTACTGAGAACTTGAAATATGGCTGGTGTACCTGAGGAATAAAAAAAAAAAAAAAAAAAAAAAAAAAAAAAAAAAGACCACACCAAAAAAAAGAGACTAACTAAAGGCCAGGGATGTAGCACAGTGGCACCGGACCTGCCTGGCAAGAGCAAGGTCCTGAGTTTGATTCCAAAAAAAAAGTTCGGTATCAAGAAAAAAAAAAAAAAAAAAAAAAAAAAAAAAAAACTAAATTCCTTACTACTATGTATCCATTAAACAGCAGAGACTTCTGTATGTCACAAATGGAAAATATCTAAGTTGTATCATTAAGTGAAAGAAAAAATTTGCAGATGTAGATCATGTATATTATTATTTTTTGTGGAACAAATCTGACATAAATATATGCTTGATTAAATACACAAAGAATACCTATAAAGCAACACATGAAATTAACAAAGACTTAATATACCTCACTTTAAACCAATTCCATCTTTTAATTTTTCACAACAAATGGCCATCTTTTGTTAAAATACATACACACTTATTTTCCTTTTTTAAATGTTTTGGTACCAAGGAATGAACCCAGGACCTTGTGCTTGCAAGGCAGGTGTGGTGTCACTGAGCTACATCCTCGGCCCGCCTTTATTTTATTTTTCAGATGGGGTCTTGCTGTGCTGCTCAGCCTGGTCTCAAACTCCAGGGCTCCTTCTGCCTAGCATTGCAAGCAGCCGCTCAAGTAGCACACGCTTGTGATGTTAGCACTCAGGAGGCTGAGGCAGGAGGATTGCTGTGAGTTCAAGGTCAGTAGCCCGAACAACAAAGGGAGACTGTCTCAAAAAACATTATGTATAGGACAGAGATGTAGCTCAACAGCACAGTACCTGCCTGGCAAGTGTGAGGCACTGAGTTCGATTCCCAGTACAAAAAAGAAATTTATGTGTAAAACAGATACCTCAAGAACACAATGTTAAGTGAAGTAAGTCCAACTTGATAAATTTTTACTCAAAATTTACACTCAGTTCATGATATATTAATCTGCATTATTTATACAGAGCTATTTGAATATCAACTTTTTTATGAATTATGGTTTTTTTCCTCAACAAACAAAATTCCTTGATTCCTAAGGAACAGAATCTTGCCTTTCTAATCTCCACAGCATGTCCTTTTCTTTTCTGTTCTGGGAATTAAACTCAGGACCTTGAACTTGCGAGATAGGCGGTAGCAGCATTGAGCTAAATCCCCGGCCCTCCACAGCACATTCTACACAAGTCTTCACAACAGACTCCTTGCGAACGCGGCAAATAATGACAGTGCTGGGCATAGCCTGTGCCTGTGGGTGCGAGAACTCCAAAAGATAGCTTCTGCCCATACCACACCATCAGGTCAGCCAATTTCTGTCAGAGCACCCATTTGGCAAACATGCCGAAAGCCCATTAAGGAAGATTTCTTCTGAGGGCTGATTAGCTTGTAGTACTCACAGAGCCTGCCCTCCGGGCCTCCTTACATTATAGGCGGACTCCCAGTACCAGCGCCTACCCAGCTGATCTCAGGCTGGCATGGCCCTCCACTACCATCTCTGTTTTTCATACCAGGGATTGAACTCAGGACCTTGGTGCTTGTGAGGCAGGTGTGGAGCCACTGAGCTAAATCTCCTGCTATCTCTTCATTTCCTGCAAATAAGATTCTTTTAACAACATACCAGCTGAATCAACTGAGGCCTGGAAAAATAGGAAATGATGCTAGATATGGAATCCCAGGACCAAACAATCACCATATGCTGGTCTATTTTTATAGCATCATATGCCTGACTATTGTTTTCACATGTTCCTACTACCATTCTGATCTACATGTTGCTAAAAGTCTTATTTGCAGGAAATAATCAAGAGGCCACACCCCTCTAATCATTGGCTGTGTTTTTTATGAAGGGCACACAAAAACATGCTGCAGTTTTAAGGAAAAAGGTTTCACCCTCTCCCCCCCGAGCCATCAGTTCATTTACCCAGTCAATCCTTATAACACACTTTGACTTGAAAGCCAGTATTTTTCATTCTTTAAGATACAGAAGGGCCAGGGATTTAGCTCAGTAGTTCCACCGCCTGCCTTGCAAGCGCAAGGACCCAAGTTCGATCCCGGTACCAAAAAAAAAAAAAAAGATACACAAGAATTACTTTCCCATTCTACACCCATTCATTTCGTATTCAGCAGGTATGAAGTGAGGCCCTGGAATCTGTACCCTACATAAACGCCATCTAATATTCCTGAGTTTGTCTGTTTCTTCTTTAGACAAGGTCTCACTATGTAGTTCAGGCCAACCTTAAGCTCACCGTGTAGCCCAGGCTGGATTCAAAGCCTAGTGCCACAAACAAAACAAGCAAAAACAGTGATGGTGAACCTTTTAGAGCTTTCAATGACACAAACAGCCCACCATGGCACACATGCGGCAATCCTCCCTCCTCTGCTTCCCAAGTATTGGGATTACAGGCATGTGCCACCATAACCAGCTGCCCTATCCACTTGTTTGTGCAGAGAATTAGAACCTGGGTATCAAAGACCTTGGAAGAGCTGGTAAAAATAAGAAATGTCAATAAATAAACTTCAAGAGAGATGCAAACCTCCCCAAAAAATCATACAAAAATTTTTTTCTATATAGATATACACAATTTTGGGAAGAAAAGCTGTATAGTTTTCATCAGATTATCAAAGGGGTAAAAAATAAAAACTCCAAAAGCTCACACTGCTACAAAAGACACTAAAGGGGGCTGGGGATTTTAGCTCAGTGGCACCCTGCCTGCCTTGCAAGCGCAAGGCCTGAGTTTTCCAAAAAAAAAAAAAAAAAAAAAAAAAAAAGACACAAATGAGATAAAAGTACCCCCCCACGTCACCATTTTCAAAAATCTTTCAAAGGTTGTGATGATTAAGCTTAGGTATCAACTTGGCTGGGTTAGGAACTGCTGGGTGTGTACAGGTGGGTCCTGGAGCGTGACCAAAGGTATGATCTGACCCTGCCCCTTTCCTCTCTGTTCCTGGTCACCAAAAAATGAGAAGCTCTGTCTCCCTGGCCTTGGAGCCAGCCAGCCATGGACTGAACCCTGAGAAACCAAGAGCCAAAGTAAACTTTCCCTCCTAAAGGAAAGCTGTAGTATTGAGTATTCAGCCTCAGTGACGGGAAATATAATACTCTTTCATGTAGCTATCGTTGATCTTCCTAAACAAGAATTATGTTTTACTCTTCTAAAACCTCACAAGCTGGGATGGTGACATGTACCTGTAGTACCACCTACTTGGCACTCTGGGACAGGAGGATGGCATGAGCCCAGGAGATCAAGGCCAGCCTAGGCAATAACATAGCAAGACTCTCTTAAAAAAAATAAATAATGGGGCTGGGGATGTAGCTCAGCAGCAAGGCACCTGCCCAGCAAGAGCAAGGTCCTGAGTTCAATCCCTGGTACAAAAAAACATTTAATTAATAAAATAAGTTTGTTTTTTTTTTTGGTACCATGCATTGAACTTGGGTCCTTGTGATTGCAAGGCAGGTGGCAGCACTACTGAGCTAAATCCCTGGCCCAAAATAAGTATTTTATAACCCTAACAATGGGACAGGTACTCTGTCATTCACACAGATTTCATTTCCTGATGGAATGGTTAGGCTCTTCTATCTTTCACAGACTGTAGCAGGATGCCTCCATGAGAAAACTACTTAATAATCATTTGCCAAGTGATGTACAAAATAATGATTAGCTGTATGGGGTAAGGCACATTCGGGCACTTGGTCGTTTTGTCCACTCACTTGGCCTTACTATACTCCAGCTTCAACTACCGACCCAGTTTAGTCAGTTTCTACTTATCCAAGCTTTTACGTGAGCAACACTTCCTTCTCAATGCTGGTAACAGTCTTCTTTTGGGCAAGTGCACCTAAAGAAGACTGGTAGTCCTGGGGACTGAGCTCACAGCCTGGGGGACCTGGGTCTGTGTTAGGGTGCGGAGTACTGACTGGAATCAGAGGACTCAGCTGTACCTACAGCTGCACAACTGCCCGCTTGCTGACAAAGAGAGATTGCAGAAGCCCCGTGTATTAGTTACGGCATAAGAACAGAAGAAAAGTGAGATACTATCTTTCTGACACAATCCCGGTCTTTTTCGTTGTTGTTGCTGGGGATTAAGCCCGGGCTTTAAACGTACAACGCACATGCTCCACCACTGAGCCACATCCCCAGCCTCCACAATCCCATTCTTTGAGCTTCCTTCTAATTAGTGAAAATTCTGCCATGGAGATAACGAACACAGCATGGAATAAAGACAAACAAAACCACTTACCTTCGTTGCCCACGTCGTCATTCATGAGTCCCCCCAGCCACACCTTCCAGTCCTCGTCGTCAGCCGTGTTGGGGTCATACATATCAGGGGTGATGTCCGGAGCCCGGAGCTCTGCCTCCAGCTGGCCCAGAGGAACGTCCTTCAGGGGCATCTTGGAGCGGGTCCGGAACGCAATGAGACTGTCGTCCAGGGGCTGCCCAGCAGAGCAAGACAAGGAAGCCACGAGTGAGCACTGTTTCACACTGTCCAACCTCATCTCCGAGCTTTGCATCCTAGCTTCAACCACAAGATCTCTCTCTAAATAATCTGGGTTTATTATTGTCTAAAAAAATGTTAAGCAAAACGACATCAGTTTGGAACCAACATGTGTAACAGCTTTACTGAGATCTATGGTTCCCAAAAGGTCACCCTTTGAAGGCGGCTGGATTTTAAGGTATTCACAGAATTATGCAACCTTCACCACTAATTCCAGAATATTTTCATCATCCCGAAAGAAATCCCACCTCATTAAGTCACTTCTTCCTCCTCCTCCTCTTACTCCTTGTTCTCAAGCAATAATCTACATTGTCTCTATTTCCCCTACGGCGCAGCACAAACAAACAGAATCACACATTGTGCGGCTGGCCTTTACCTTCACGGCATACTGTGTTCAACTGTCACCCTTGTGACACCCACCAACACTTCTTCCTACTGCCCAGGAATGTTCCACCTCCACACTCCGCTTACCACTTACCATTCAATGGACACTCGCGCTGTTTCTATTTGAAGGCCATTCACAACAGTGTTGCTCTAACCCTTGGTGCAAAGTTTTTGCATGGACACATGCTTTCAGTTCTCCTGGAGCTGAGTCATACAATAACTACATTTCATTTTTTTTGTACCGGGAATCAAACTCAGAGCCTTGCACTTGGCAAGCAGGTGCTGTACCAATGAGCTACATCCCAAAGCCCACATTTTTTTTTTTTTTGGTACCGGAGAACAAACTTAGTTGAGCTCAACGGTTCCACTGCCTGCCTTGCAAGTGCAAGGTCCTGAGTTCGATCCCCAGTACCCAAAAAAAGTTAAATGTGGGCCTGGCAAGCTCAAAGTCCTAAGTTTGTTCTCCGGTACCAAAAAAAAAATGTGAGCCTTGGCTCATATTTACGTCACCACAGACCTGGCCCCACACTAGCTTGTCGTCACATTCTTCAGACACACGTTTTTCCTTTTCACGAGGTCCAATATATCAACTTTTTTATTTTATTGTTCATGCTTTTGGTGTTAAAGCTAAAAAAGCACTGCTTAAGTAAAAGTCATAAAGACTTCTTCCTGGACAGGCGTGGTGGTGCACACCTGTAATCCTAGCACTCCGGAGGCTGAGGCAGGAGGATTGCTGTAAATTCGAGCCCAGCCTGGGCTACATAGTGAGTTCCAGGTCAGTCTCAACTACATAGTGAGACCCTGTCTCAAAAACCAAAAAAAAGACTTATTTCCTGTGTTTTCTTCAAAGTTATTTAGTCCTTCAAGGGGAAAAAATGAGAATCAAGACCTATTATGTAAAGGTACAGAATCCCAATGATGAATGTAATTGTATTGTATACCTAGATTGAACCAATAAGCTCAATAAAAAGAAAAAAAAATTAAAAAAAAAAAGAAGTTATTTAGTCCTTAAATTTAGGTTGGTGACTTTTCTTTTTTTTTAAATTAAAGTATCAGGGAATAGCCAGGCATGGTGGCACGCACCTGTAATCCCAGCACTCGGGAGGCTGAAGCAGGAGGATTGCTGTAAATTCGAGACCACCCTGGGCTACACAGTGAGCTCCAGGTCAGTTTCAACTACATAGTGAGACCCTGTCTCAAAAACAAACAAAAAAAAAAAAATTAAAAAAAAAAAAGTATCAGGGAATGAACGCAGGCCTCACACATGCTAAGCAAGAGCTCTGCTTCTTCTTTTTCTTTTTTGGTACTGCGGATGGAGCTTGGGTCTTTGCACTTGTGAGGCAGACACCGGACACAGCTTCTGATCTAGACTGCCAATCCTGATGATACACTTTGAGTTAATTTGAAGTGATGCAAAGTAAGAGCTAGCTTCATTCTTTTACATTTGGGCTTTCGGCTGTTCTACAATTATCTGCTGAAAGATTATCCTTTCCCCGTTAATGGATTTTTTTGGGGGTACTGGGGATCCAATATGGGCACCACTGAGCTAAATCCCCCGCCCCTAATGGATATTTATATACTTGTCAAAAATCATTTGGCTGTGGGGCTAGAGATTTAGCTCAGTGGTGCCGCTGCCTGCCTCACAACCGCAAGGTCCCAAATTTGAGCCTTGTCACCAAAAAAAAAAAAAAAGGCAGAAAAATCAATTGGCTGTAATGTAAATGGGCCTGAGAAGCATGAGGTCCAAAGTTCAATCCCCAGTACCAAAAAATAAATAAATAAACAAATAAAGTCATCATTTGATGATAACCATAGTAACAACTGTTTCAGGCAACTAAAACTAGAAAGTAAAAAGGTATTTGCCTCAAATAAAGCACACGCCTGAAATCCCAGCACTTGGGAGGCTGAGGCAGGAGGATTTGTGTGAGTTCAAGACCAGCCTGGGCTACATAGTGAGTTCCAGGTCAGTCTCGACTATACAGAGACCCTGTCTCAAATAAATAAATAAATAAACAAACAAACAAACAAATGATATTCCTATTAGATACTGAATTTTTTTTTTGGTACCAAGGATTAAACTTAGGACCTTGCATTTGCAAGGCAGGTATGGTGCCACTGAGCTACATCCCTGGCCTCTTATGAGATACTAATTAAAAATGGAAAAGAGTAACTTTGAGGTACGGAAAGGAAGCAGACACATTGGCCAAATGATTGGTGCTGATGTGACAGACATGGGTGCTCCTGCTATGATGCACTGGGACGCAGCACTTCTGCAGTACACGTGAAGAATGCACAAAGCTGATGTGATTACAAGCAAATGCCAGAAGAATCAAATTGAATAACGTTCTACAAATAATTGTCCTATAATCTACAGAAACACAAAGGTCATGAAAGACCAAAAAAAGCCTGAGAAATTTCCAGATTAAGGAAACTGAGGGCAAGAAGCAAAATACACATGTAACCCTAGAACAGATCTTGGGTCAGAAAAAACTTGTCTTTATTGTAACGGGTGTCATTAGGACAGCCAGCAAATCCAAGTTCAGCAGATTAAATAAGATTACTGTATTCTAAAAGAGAAAAGAGGCCATGTGTGGTGGCACATAGCTATAATCCCGGCACTGGGAAGGCTGAGGCAGAAAGATCACTGAAGTCCCAGGCCAGCCTGGACTACACAGTAAGTTCAAGGCCAGCAGACAGAACTACACAGCAAGACCCGGGAATTTAGCTCAGTGGCACCACGCCTGCCTCGCAAGCACAAGGTCCTGAGTTTGATCACCAGTACCACAAAAAAATAATAATTAAAAAAAAAGAAAAGAAAGAAATTACCATTCTCATGTACGAGAAAATGGCACAAATAAAAGTATCAAAAAGTATATCATGCTCTTACTATATAAAAATTAATTACTCCCCCCAACATAAGCACCAACTACATTACTGCCTTTTACTTCTTCGGTGACTGGATGACGACGCTTACCTGGAAAGCATCCATACAGACTGGACTGGAAGCCAGCTCCTCATCTACAGCATGCAACTTCTCCATAAAGGTGCTATCCTTGGTCTGCTTTGGCTTCGGAGGGGGTGGAGGCCCCATGGGCACCACCTCAGCACTAATGTGCCTGATGGCCGGGGTGGTGACTTTCTCAGCCTGATTAAGAGAGACAATTTTGTTAATGAAGAAATGAAAGAGCAGAGAGAAAAGGAGAAGGAAGGAAGAAGGAGAGAAAGAGGCAGAGTCCCCAATGCTACTGAACCTTCTTCTTCACATCTAGATAGAGGTAAAGGAAAACAAAGGTACTGTCAAGTACATAGATCTAATGTGGTTTCATGCTGTGTCCAGTGAAGCCAACACAGTACTACCTGGGTTACCAGGAAGTAGGAATTCTTCCGGGACACTAAGGCGGGAGGATCATACGTTCAGGCCTAACCTGAACAGTATAGCAAGACCCTGTCTCAAAATTTAGACTGTAAAAATGGGCTAGAGAGCCGGGTGTGGTGGCGCATGCCTGTAATCCCAGCACTCGGGAAGCTGAGGCAGGAGGATCACTGTGAGTTGATACCAGCCTGGGCTACATAGTTGAGTTCCAGGTCAGTCTTACTACATAGTGAGACCCTGTCTCAAGAAAAAAGGGGGGTGGGGGCTAGAAACGTAGCTTATGGCAAAGGCTCTAGGTTCAATCTAGTACCACCAAAAAAAAAAAAAAAAAAAAAAAAAAAAAAAGCCGAAAAAACAAAGAACACCAAGTAAGAATCTAATAAAGAGCCAAACATGGTGGCACACACCTACAATCCCAGAAGTTAGGATGCTGAGGCAGGAGGATCACCATGAGTTCCAAGTCAGCCAGGGCTAGTGAGTTCAGGGCCAGCCTGAGCTACAAAGGGTAAACAACTCAAATCCCCTCCCAAAAAAAGAATCTAATAAAAATGTCTTTAAGGACAATAGGTATGAGAGAAAAAAAGGCAGGCGGAAGAAACTGCCAGCTACATATTTCTAGCCCCTTTATGAGAACTGAGAATAGTTTTCCCCTATCACTAGGCCCCAGACTTCTCTTTTTCTTTTGAGACAGGGTCATGCTATGTACCTGAGGCTGGCCTTGAGGCCAGTCCAGATTGGCCTCAAACTCAGTGATTTTCCTGCCTCCTTCCTGAGTGCTAGGATTACAAGTGTGTACCACCATACCGAGCCAGTCTTCACCTAACTATTCAATGAGGCAAGAAACTTTGAAAAGGGGTGAAGAGGTCAGAATCACTACAAACATATCATCTACGTATCACTTGAATGATCTACTTATATACCTGTGTCTACTCCATCTCTTTCACAAGCGGCTGATTTACCTCTAATAATATGCCGCTCTCTTCGTCCGTTTCTGTCATCTCAGAAGACTGCTTCAATCTGGACTTCTTTGCCCCACGCGGAGATGATGCAGTGCTTTCAACATCACTCTCCAATAAGCTCTGGAAAACACCCAGTTCACACGTGTGTCCCTGACTCAAGCCACTGAGTCTGAAGGAGCATGAGATTGAATCACAAAATACTAATCACTCAATCAGAGAAAGGAAATAAAATTTAAATGGCTTAATATTCAGGGGGGTAGAGATAGGCTCAGTATCCTCATCTGATCATACTGTCTATAAAAGTGTAAGGAAGGCACTGGCTTAAAATCCTCTTACAAATTACTCAAAGAAAACACCAAAAATCAAACAATATATTAACACAGTGATAAAAATGAATAAAACATGGCTATAAGCAACAATATGTATGAATCTGAAAGGCATAATAACAAAAACAAAAGCCAGAAAGAAAAGAATACATACACCATACATCCATTTAAATGAAGTTTCTAAACAGTAAAAAGTGAACTACAGTGCACAGAGACACACATTCAGGTGATGCAACTATAAGGAAAAACAAGCAAGGAATTAATTTTTTTAAAAAGGCAGGGTAGTGATTAGCTTTAGAGGGAGGGAGGTGAAACTAACTGGGAAGGGCATACTGGGTTTGTCCTGGCAATGTTACATTTCTTGACTTTGGAAGAAGTTTCATGGGGATTCACAATATTACAATTACTTCAACTGCATCTATTTCATTCTGTACACATCTGTATGCTGATTATAATTTAATATAAGCTGCAAAACTGAGAAATAAAAGAACAGAAAAACACCTTACATCAAAGAAATGATTTTTAAAAACTACGCTTCGATACTCTGTATAAAATGCAAGCCAATACTAACGAAGCGAAGTGTACTCTGCCCTACTAACTAGAGCCATGAGCATCCCAGTCACCGACCTCTTCGGCAGTCTCGTCCTCCTCTTCCTCATCCGGCTGGTACTCTTCATCTGAGGAGTCGTCTTCTTCCAGGTGGATATCCACAAACTGCGGAGGCTGCATCGGCACAGTCAGAAAGGAGCAGGGTTGGGGGTGTGGCCCAGCGGCAGAGCATGTGCTTAGCAACACCAAAATAAGAAAAGGAGAAAATAGAAGAAAAGAGAAAGAAGTGCAGTATTTGAAAGGCAAAACTACCTGTATTTGGAAATCAAGGGAACAAAGCAAGGCAGAAAAACAATTCCTAAGAGCATAACGTGCAGCTAGACCAAAAAACTCAAAGCAGCGATTAGACTAAATGATTCTGATACACAAACCAAAGAATAAGAGAACAGAAAACAAACAAAAGTGGGAATTAAAAAGATAGGTCGAAAAAGTAGAAGGGAAGTACTTAGATTTCAAAGCTGATGAAGTTTCTCTGGAAAAGAAGGACAACTTCTTCTGATTTTACCTTAATTTCATTTGCCTTCTTAATTGGAGAAATATTCCATGTTGGAATTACCTATCAAAAAGAAAGTACACAGCTGGGGATGTAGCTTAGTGGTTCCGCCACCTGCCTTGCAAGCACAAGGACCCCAGTTAGATCCCCGGCACCAAAAAAAAAAGAAAGAAAGTATACAATTAGCTGAAATTTATCGTCATGCATTTTTACTACCTCTTCTCCCTCACAAAGAGCCATCTACCTGACAAGTACCTAAATGCCTAGTACTGAGGAGACTCTCAAAGATTCGTCAAAATTTGACTTAACTCAGACCTATTAAAATTCACTTTAGGGCCGGGATTTAGCTCAATGGTTCCAGCGCCTGCCTCACGAGTGCAAGGGCCCCGAGTTTGATCCCAAGTACCAAAAGCACAAACACAAAAAAAAGATTCACTTTATTCACTTTAATCTATAAAGGAGGAAAAAAAGCCTGTCTTGCCTACTTTAGATCACAGCAAAGGTTCACATGGAACAATGGGTATGAAAACTACTTGTAATTTATAAACTACATAACTACACAAACCTAAGATTTTGTAGCTACGTTAGCCTTTTGATATCATTACTCTTTGTCAGGGCTGGGGATCAAAACCCGGACTTCATGTATGCCTGGCAAACACACTACCACCGAGACATAACAGTGGGTTTTCTTAAACAATTACATAAATCCACTATCGGCATACCTCCAAACATCAACCACAAGAAGCTCTTACAGAGGTATTAATGGAAAAGTGTCATGTTGTCCACACTTACTTCTAAACAGTATAGGAAAAAACAATACAGATGTAGACATATATAAAGCAAATATGATAAAATGTTACTCTTGGAAACTAGACTGATTATAATATTCAGTTTAGTTTTCATTTAGCTTAGTGTTTTTGTTTTCTGTTGTATCAGTCTATAGTTCAGACTGGCCTGGCATTCACTATGTAACCCAGACTGGTCTCAAACTCACAGCAATCCTGCCTCAGCCTCCTGTGTGCTGGAATCACAGGCGTGTGTCACCATTCCCAGCTTGGAAACTTTTTAAAGAATATTTTAAAAGCTCTTACATACTGCTAGTAAGATATCACTAAGGATACAGAATTTCTTGTGCATTAATTGTGACAGAATCGAAATCATCTTACAACAAAAGACAACTAGCCCGCAAGATCTGTCTCTCACAAGCCTTAGGATGTCCCATTTTGGGCCTGCTGTGTTCTGAACACTTTGTGTATGGAGACCCGGTACAGGGTAGAGTTTGATGTAATTCAGGTGTAGTCCCTTCCCACCTGTTTCTCACTGCTGTTTCTGTGTGTGTGTCTGTGTGCGTGTGGTGGGGGGAATGGGAATGAATCCTGGCCCTTCGCACTCAGCTACATCCCCACTATTTTATTTTCAAACAGGATCTCACTAAATTACAAAGGCAGGACTCAAAACTGCAATCCTCTGGCCTTAGCCCCAGTGCTGGGATTACAGGTATATGCTACCACACATGGCTTACAAATAATTCTTTAAAAACAAAACCTAGAGTAAAAATTTTCCTATATTTTCTCCCTATGAATAGCCTAGAATTAAATCCTACCTACTAAGCTAAAAATACCAAGAAAAACCTACACCACTTACCACTCCCTTCTCCACCACTTCCTTCAGTTTGGAGCGTGTCATTTTGGGCTCCTAGGAGGGACAGAGAGAGAAGAGTCAATAAAAACTGCCATTGATTCTTGGGTTTGGAGATGCTAACTTTGCCCCCCCACCATCGTTAAACTCCAAAGTGACCTCCTGTTATCAGCCATTTCATGGATAATCCCGCCCCAATACTAAAAGTGACAATCAACTACTCACAAACATTGGCATGTCTTCAGTCTCACTGATAGCTGCTTTCATCATAGCCACCACATGTTCATTTGTTATTACTTCCTGGAAAAAAGATAAAATTCCACTTTATGCCAGAGAAAGCTTGTCATCTAGCTAACAGTCATCTCTGAAACTCTACCATACACCAATATGGAGGATAAATGAAGGTTGGACTCAGCAGCTTCAGACTGCAGTAAGGAAAACAACCAAATACCAAAAAAAAAGGCAAGATGTGGACAGAAGCATGCAACTTTAAATAATACAGCAGCAAGTGGACCAATTTTAAAATTTTAGTTATTGAGGTTTTGGGAGTGGGGGTTGTTAGTTTTTTGTTTGTTTTTTTTTTGTACGGGGGATCAAACTTGGGACCTTGCACTTGCGAGGCAGTCAGCGGAATCGCTGAGCTAAGGCCCTGGCCCTGGACCCATTTTATTAGATGCTATTAGAAACTAGAACAAAAGGGCATCCTAAGATAACTAAGTATATGCTTAGGAGAAGGAGTAATAAGGCAGGCACGAGGATCACCATGAGCTCCAGCTGATACTCTTACCTCAACCCTCCCAGTGCTGGGATTACAGACGTGCACTACCACACCCAGCTGGATTTCACACTTGTGTTGAGTGTAAAGAGAAAGCTATCTTGATTTTGCTTTTTTGTTGTTATTTATTTGTTTCAAATTTCTCCACGTTTGTTTTGGTACCTGGATCAAACTTGGGTGTTTTAGCTTGTGACAGGCAGTGGAACCACTGATCTAAACCCAGGCCCTCTGTTTTTATTTTTTTAACATGGAGTCTTGATATACAGTTCAGGCTGGCCTCAAATTCATGGCGATCCTCCTGCCTCAGCCTCCCAAGTGCTGGGACTATGGGTGTGCACCACCATACTCGGTGAGGGAAAGCTATCTGGAGGAGCGTGTTTTGATAATACATATACCAAGAATGAAGAATGTGCTAAGAATTCTTATTTGCATCCCATGGGAAATCTGCACTGGAGGTCACCACCCTCGTCTCACTCACATGCAGGATGTTTCGCACATTGACAGCTGTCAGGTTGTGCTGCTTGGCGCCATCCTCTAAGGTTCGGTCAAGCATGTCATCCAGTTTCAGGTCACATGCCAAGCTCGCTTGCTCTTGGCCCCTTCCATCTCGTTTCCTCTTGGTTCCCTTTTTCTTTTTTCTCCTTTTCTCACTTTCTTCACTGTTTTGCTCTTCTGCAAAAAAAAAA
>NW_022900945.1:55280856-55284498 GCF_012274545.1 Fukomys damarensis | reverse complement strand
AAAAAAAAAAAAAAAAAAAAAAAAAAAAGGAGCATCACAAGACTCTCAAAAGCTGTTCTAGGAACTTAGCCCAAAAGGCCAACACTGAAAGAAAATCATACCACCAGGTGCCTGGCACTGAAAACCGAAGACTGATGTGGCTGGCCGTGGCCGTGGCTGTGAAAGTAGCTGCCTAACAGTAACACAGCAGTAGCACAGCCAGCACTGGGGTCTCCCGCAGGCCTCACAGGTGACAAGGACCCTATACGGGCCAGATGGGAGCACACAGCACCAAGCGAGCTCAAGCCCTGCCTAGACAACTTGGTGGCTTCACCAGACTATGTCTCAACATTTTTCAAAGCTTAAAAATATAGACCCTATTATTTTTCCCACCGTACAAATGAGGGAACTGAAGCAAAAAAGAAACTTTCCCAAGAGCTAATAAGTGACAGGCTCATGTTTTGAAGCCAAATGCTGTAGCTCCAGAATCCATCTTTTCCTCCATCCCTCCTTTCCCTCCTTCCTTCATTTATATTTTTCATTTATATTTTTTTCCTTTTTTTGATGGGGAGGTATGAGGCAGGGTCTTGCTATGTAGTCCAAGCTGGTCTTGAACTCACTATGTAACCCAGGCTGGCCACAAATTTGCAGCAATCCTCCTGCCTCAGCCTCCTGAGTAAATGTTTGCCCAGTAGGCATGTCACATATTAATCTTAATAATATTCATCAAGGGGGGCCAGGGATTTGGCTTAGTGGTTCCACTGCCTGCCTTGAAAGCACAAGGGCCCGAGTTCAATCCCCAGTACCAAAGAAAAATAATAATATTCATCAAAGTGCTTAACAACCAATGACACATTAAACACATATAATTTATCATTATTATTATGCACTTCATTCTATAAAAGGGAAAATGGGGAACAAGAATTTTTTTTTTGGTACTGCGGATTGAACTTGGGTCCTTTTGCTTGCAAGGCAGGCCACCAAACCACTGAGTGAAATCCCCAGCCCCAAGAAATTTTTTTAAAATCTACTTTCTGAACTTATACAAAGAACTTAAAGAAAGAGGAAGTGGATGAAGTATCTAAGTCTACCAAAGAAGTATGTAACCAAACAAAAAGAAGTTTGTTGACCACGAAACTCTGGCAAGACTTGAAGGGGAATATCATGAAAAATAAAACGAGGTTTACATCTCTCTGATACCTCTCTCCATATTATTTGATATCAAACAGTTAGAGAGAAAAAAGAAAAAATTGTGAGACAATGAAAAGATGAAAATAAAGTATTTGTAGATGGGGAAGGGAGGAGGGGGTGAAGGGAGGGCAGGGGTAAGGGGAAAAAATGAGAATCAAGACTTGTCATGTAGAGGTACAAGATCCCAACAATGAATGTAATTGTACTGTATCCCTAAAATGTACCAATAAACTCAATTAAAGCTGAAAAAAAATAACACAAAGAGTTAGAGAAGATGAATATCAAGGCATCTTCTCTGTTTATGAAGACTGTATGAGTGTAGGCCAGGCATGGTGGCGCACACCTGTAATACCAACACTTGGGAGGCTGAGGCAGGAGATCCCCATGGGTTAGAGAGACCAACCTGGGCGGGCTATAGAGCAAGGCCCTGTCCAAAGAAAAAAGAATGTGGCCATAACGTTGAAATGTAAATTTCTTCTAAGATTTTATTCTTAATAAATAAGTAAATTTTTACTCTTAAAAGTTTGCATTAGTTATTTTGTTTCAAGCCTATAATAATAAACAGACTGGCACAAGTTCACAGGATAGGCTGGATCATACCATGGAGAACCACTTAGTTCCAGTAAAACCTGAAATTCAAGCCAGGCATAGTGGCGCACGTCTGTAATCCCAATACTCAGGAGGCTGAGACAGAAGGATCACCATGAGTTTGAGGATAACCTGGGCTACACAGTGAGTTCAAGGCCAGCCTGGACTATGTAGCAAGACTCTATCTCAAAAAAAAAAAAAAAAGGAGATACAAAATATAATTTAAATGAATTTATAAAGAAAACATCGTAAAATTTTTTAAAAATTAAATTCACCGAAGAAAGTAATTTTTCATAGAAAAATCATTAGGGTTAGCATAATTCCAATTTAGGAAATTGGGAAACTATCTTATAAACATAGAGTCAAAGCCATAACTATGGAGTTAGGTATGGGGGGACACCCTTGTAATTTCAGCTACCCAAGACATCTGGTCCTGACCATGACCAAGTATTTCTTGTCAGCCTAAGCATACTGCTGGAAATGTTGAAAAACTACAAGTGAAACCTGAATATATGCAACAACAGTCTGCAGACACTGGGGTACAGCCACCATGGACAGGACAGAAAAGCTGTAACCTTTGAGAGAAGAGATGCTCACAAGAACAACCTACACTGAAAAAGTAGTTCTGGGTGGCTAAGTCAGACCGCCGGCAGCCACAGCCGCAGAATTTGAGAGATAATGCCCTGCAAAAGAGGGCACCCATCAAAACTGTGTCTGGGCAAAACTTCTCCAACTGCATGTACAGAATACAACTCTCAGAAACCCAGCAGGAAATGATGCAATGAGGCTAAAGGCAAATGCAGGAATTTTAGCACTCCACAGCGATGTGAAGACAGAGGCTGCTGCTCAAGTCTCATGAAGGAGGGAAGGACTTGAAAAACAGCTTTTTTCCCTTGAAATCCCCAGGAGAACAATCCACTAATGAAGCTACACTCTGGAAATGACACGAAAAGTTGAAACCAAGTCTGGCTTAGGGGTACACACTTGTAATCCCAGAGGTCTAGGAGGCTGAGACAGGAAGATCGCAAGTACAAGCACAGCCTGGGCAATTTAGCAACTTACCGAGACCTTGTCTCAAGTATAAATGAATGGCCAGGTGAGGTGGCACACGTCTGTAACCCCAGCATTCAGAAGGCTGAGGCAGGAGGATTGCCACAAATTCAAGGCCAGCCTGGGCTACACAGTGAGATCAAGGCCAGCCTGAACTACATAGTAAGACCCTGTCTCAAACCATCCCCGTCAAAAAAAGAAAAAATAGGCTGGGGATTTAGCTCAGTGGCCCAGCACTTGCCTCATAAGCACAAGGTACAAAATCCCTGGTACAAAAAAAAAATAAAAATTTAAAAATTTAAAAAAAAAATATGTGTGTGTGTGTGTGTGTGTGTGTGTCTAGACACATACATGAAGGAAGGAGGGAGGGAAAGATGGAGAGAGGTGCCGGGCTGATCTCCCCTGGATTTCTCTGACGGGCTTTCCAGAGGAAGAGAAAGGATGCAGGGAGAAAGCCGGGCGTGGTGGCGCAGCCTGTAATCCCAGCACTCGGGAGGCTGAGGCAGGAGGATCACTGTGAGTTTGAGACCAGCCTGGGCTATATAGTGAGTTCCAGGGCAGTCTGAACTACATAGTGAGACCCTGTCTCAAAAAAAAAATTAAAAAAATAAAGGATGCAGGGAGAAAGGAGGTCAAATGTGGGACATCAGCTCTGGATTACCTTAGAAGATTTATGCAATCCTGCA
The DNA here is from genome assembly GCF_012274545.1 of Fukomys damarensis. NCBI lineage: Eukaryota > Metazoa > Chordata > Mammalia > Rodentia > Bathyergidae > Fukomys > Fukomys damarensis. The sequence continues at coordinate 55,281,004 of NW_022900945.1, read as the reverse complement.
ACAAGAAAATTAGCTCTGCAAAAGAACAGGATTTGTGACAAATGTGAAGGCCAAGGAGGTTAAGAAAGATATTCAAGGGCAGCAAATTTAGCTCAGTGGCACCGAAATTGCCTCAAAAGTGCAAGGCTCTGAGTTTGATTCCCAGTAC
>NW_022900945.1:55267821-55280717 GCF_012274545.1 Fukomys damarensis | reverse complement strand
AAAAAAAAAAAAAAAAAAAACAGACATTGTAGAGTGCTGTCCATTTGCTGGGGTACTGAGATGCAAATAAGAAGCCATCTGATTGGACCCACAATGGTCAATGGTCCGGCAATTCAGCCTGTGTGCATGGAGAGTCCTACAGGCAGATGTAAAAGCTGCAATGGAAGAGAGAAGATTCGAGAAATTCATTTGACAAAGGCATGGAAGATGGCTAGGAGACAACATTCCATGGCAAAGGAGACCCAGTACCAGGACTGGAGCCAGGAGATACTACCGGTGTGTTGGATCTGAAGGCCCACACTGTTCTCCTCAGTAAGACCTTCTCATGTGGATGGATGGACAGCTGGCTGAAGCACTGTGTGGCTTTTAAAAGTCAACATCTGCTCCTGACAACCCAATCAGTCATAGCTCTCATCCAGGTCAGAATGCCAAGCAGAGACATTAGGGGCGAGCTGTCAAATTCATGCCAGTTTATCACAGGCCACACAAAAAGGGCCACATAATTCCCGAATTTAAAGGTAAACGTTCCTGAAAATGTCCCTTTCTCTCCTGATAAACTCTGCTAGAAAAACTCCTGAGAAGAAAGTAGAAGAGACTGAAAAAACGGACCAGGTACAGTAGTGGACTTTAATCTACCTCAGGAAAGACAGCACCACTATAGGAAAGGGTTGTGTGAAGAAGCCCAGAGGTGGGGTGGTGTTGGATCTCCTAAGGCGGCCAGTGAGCAATGCCACTGTGAGTGCGCCAGTGAAAGTGTGAAGGATGCAATCATGAGCACTACTTGCTATTGCTTTAATAATAAACTATAATAGTGTTTTTAAATTAAATGAAGAGGACCAGGGATTTAGCTCAGTGGTTCTGCCACCTGCCTCAAAAGCATAAGATCCTGAGTTCAATCCCTGGTACCAAAAAAAAAAAAAAAATTTAATTAAGAATGTAAATGTAAAAGTTCAGACTTTCTCCTGTACATATGACAGTTTCAGTGTTTAAGATGAAGTTCAGGGCTGGGGATTTAGCTCAGTGGTTCCACCGCCTGCCTTGAAAGTACGAGGGCCTTAAATTCGATCCCCAGTAACAACAAAAACAATAAAAAGACTTGGATCTGGGCCGGGGATTTAGCTCAGTGGTTTCAGCACCTGCCTCGCAAGAGCAGGGACCTGAGTTTGACCCTGGTACCAAAAAAGAAAAAAAAAAGATGAAGCTCAATACATGTGAAGAGTAAAACATACTTAACCCTAGCACCTGGTAAGCCACACCTAGAAAAGGATTTCAGCTGTGTATGTGGGCAAGCTGAGAAATACAAGGTATATGTGATCACTTCAGCGTACAGCCCTTCATCACTAAGCTAAAGAGTAAGACTCTGCAACTGGCAATCAGAAAAAAAGAAAAAGAAAGAAGGAAAGAAGGGAGGGAGGGAGGAGGAAAAGGGGAGGGCAGAGAGAGAAAGAAAAGAGATGAAGCTGAGTAGAGCGGTACACGCCTATAATTCCGGCACCAATGGAGACTGAGCCAAGAGAAACTGGGTAGTTTAAGACAGCAAAATACAGGTTTTAAAGGGGGAGGGGCTATGGATACTGTGATCCCCAGTACTGCAAAAAAATTTAAAAAATTAGGACATAGGTTTAATAGCTTAGACAAAACAAAAGAGAATTCATGAGCAGGACTACAGTTAGCAGAAACTGAAGCACGGAGAGGAAAAGGAATGAAAAGAAGATGCAGGCTGGGGTGTAGCACAGTGGTAGAGCTCTTATCTGGCAGGCACAGGCCCTGGGTTCAGTCTCCAGTACTGGGAAAAAATATATACAAAGAGCACGATACATGTGATACAATGTAAAGATCCATATACATTCGACTGGGGTGCCACAAGGAAAGAGGGAAAATGGAACAGAAGACATATTTAAAAATACCAGCAAGAATTAGCCAGGCGAGGCGGCACGTGCCTGTCACCCTAGCACTCAAAAGACCAAAAAACAAGAGAAAATCAATAACAAAACAGTAATAAGCGTGTCCTTTTTTTTTTTTTTTCTTTTAAAACAAGGTCTCAACATGTACTTCAGGCTGACCTCGAATTCACTATGTAGCCCACTGGGGCTGGAGTTTAGCTCAGTGGTAGTCTTTGCTTAGCATGGGCAAGTCCCTGGGTTCAATCCCCATAAAAACTACAAACTATACAGTCCAGCTGGTCTCCAACTTGAGGTAACCTCCTGCCTCAGCCTCCCAAGTGCTGGGATTACAGGCTTTTGACCTTGCCAGTTTGTAATAAGCATGTCTTGCAAGATTATAAGTAAAAGAAGTGAAACATAACAGAAAAAAAGGCAGAGCAGCTAAACTCATAAATTATTACATTGGGAGGTAAAATACTTATTATACTAATTAAGTAAAATTAGTAAAATGCTAAGGCAGATTGTAGTAATTTTAAGAATATATATTATCTCTAAGGTAACATATAAAACAAAAATAAGAAGTAAAATTGAAAAAATGAGCCAGATGGAGGAGGTAAATCTCTTCAAGTTCAAGGCTAGCCTGAACTCCACTAGTGATACCCTGACTCAAAAAAAATGAGAATAAATTACATTAAAATTAACTAAATACTTAGATGCAACAATGTTCAGACTATAAACTGGAAAAAAAATTTTTTTTGATAGGCATGGTATCATACACCTGTAATCCCAGCACTCTGGAGGCTGAGGCAGGCGGATTGTCGTAAGTTGGAGACCATCCTGGGCTACATAGTGAGTTCAAATTCAGCCTGAACTATATAGCAAGATCCTGTCTCAAGAAAAAAAAAAATATATATATATATATATACTATTTATAAGAAATACAGGGGCTGAGGATTTAGCTCAGTAGTTCCACTGCCAGCCTTGCAAGTACAAGGACCCGAGTTCGATTTCCAGTAGCAAAAAAAAAAGAAAGACAGACAGACAGACAGAAAGATAGAAAGAAAAGACAAGACAGGATGAGGATGTACCCTCAGTAGTACAGCACTTGCCTGGTATGTGTAAGGCCCTGGATTCAATCCCTAGTACTGCTAGTACTGCCCAGCCCCCCCACCAAATACACTTTCAAATATAAAAATCTAGGGCCAGGGATGTAGCTCAGTGGCACAGCATCTGTCTGGCAAGTGTGAGGTTCTGAGTTTGATTCCTGGTACTAAAAAAAATACACATTTCACAATAAATGAATCGATTCAACACAAAGATGTAACAATTGTTAGATGAAGGGTCAAGAATGTAACTCAGTGGCACCGTGCCTGCCTAGCAAGTGCAAGGTCTTGAGTTCGATCCCTGGTACTGACAAAAAAAAACTATTGTTAGATAGATAAACGTGGAGGTGCACACCTGTCATCCCAGCTACTGAAGAGGCTGAGGGAGAAGGACCCCAAGTTAGATGTTAACATTAGCAAGACCTTGTCTCAAAATAAAAAATGGCTGGGGATTACCGGGCACAGTGGTGCACACCTATAATCTCAGCACTCAAGAGGCCGAGGCAGAAGGACCACTGACAAGTTCAAGGCCAGCCTGTGCTACATAGTGAGTTCAAGGTCATCCTGAACTACACAGCAAGACCCTGTGTCAAAAATAAAACAAAACAACAAAAAAAAATGGCTAGGGATATACTTCAGCACTCTGAGGGGAGGAAGGAGGGAAGGACGGAAGGAAGGAAGGAAAAAAGAAGCCTACCCATTGGAATAAAGAGTCCACCATCCTCTCTCTCTTCCTCGGCTTGGTGAGCCAGAGTTCTGAGTGGCTTTTCTCGAGGGGAGGCACAAACATCTGGCTGGGATGGTTTCCTAGGCTGGCTGCCTGATGGCAATAAAGGTGTCTCCCCTCCAGAATGCATTTGAGGTTTTCCCAGAAGAATCACAAATATTGCTCCACACTGCTCATTCTCACATCATACTCTGCTGTGGAAATCAGCATCCTGTCATAAAGACTTCTTAGTTGACAGCTCCATGAATGCAGTATACTATATATACAGGCACTGCCTTCTCCTAAAGACAGGATCCTAAGGAACATACTAAAATAAAAGTGTGGATCAAAATCAATCATCATAAAGCCAGGGAGTTGGACTAGATAACTCCTAAGGTCTTTATAATTCTAATATGCTTTGTGCTTTCCATTCTTTCTAATAGAAAAATCAATTTCAGCCACCGTGGTACATATCTGTAATCCCAGCTACGTGAGAGGCTGAAGCAGGGGGATCACAGGTCTGAGGCCACCCTAGGTAACACAGTGAGACCCTGTCTCAAAAAACAAAAAGAGGGCCAGGTGAGTTCGATCCCCAGTACCCTCCCAAAAATGATATAATTTACTGGGGCCGGGAATTTAGCTCAGTGGTTCTGCCGCCCACCTTGCAAACACAAGGACCTGAGTTCGATCCCCATACCAAAAAAAAAAAAAAAAAAAAAAAAAAAAAAAAAAAAAAAAAAAAAAAAAAAAAAAGAGGGCCAGGGATTTAGCTCAGTGGTGCTGTGCCTGGATTTGATCCCCGGTACCAAACAGAAAAGGGGGGGTGGCCTATATAGCTGAGTAGTACAGCATTTGTCTTGCATGTTTAATATCCAGCCTCAAACATACACATATATATATATGATCTATGCACATATACATACATACACATATATACATCTATATTTCACTGGTGCCTTCGTCCCTGCCTAACCCAATGTGACATTCTTGACCAAAAAACTCTTTTAAGATCATCAGGCTTACTGCTACCTGTCTCGCAAGCGCAAGGACCCAAGTTCAATCCCCGGTACCAAAAAAAAAAAACAAAAACAAAACCAAAAAAAGATCACCAGACTTAAAAAAACAAAACAAAACAAAACAAAAAAACAGACTTTTTAGCTAGGTCTGGTGGTACACACCTGTAATCCTAGCACTCAGGAGGCTGAGCAAGGAGGATCACTGCAAGTTTGAGACCAGCATGGGCTTCATAGTGAATTCAAGGCCAGCCTGAACTACACAGCAAGACCCTGTCTCAAAAAAACCAAAACAAAATAAAACAAAGATCACCAGACTTTGAATGTAGTCTTCTCAGACATCACTATCTTCCTCTCTCCTTTGTCAAATTTTCCAAGGGGTGCTGAGGATCAAACCCAGGGCCTCTCTCACACTAGGCAAATGCTCTACCACTAATCTGCATCTCCAGTCCTTGCCAATAAATTTGAAAGTACTGTGTTCTTCAAACTCTCCTACTTTGGGCCGGGGATTTAGCTCAGTGGTTCTGGCACCTGCCTTGCAAGCGCAAGGACTCGAGTTCTATCCCTGGTACCAAAACAAACAAACAATCAAACAAAAAAAACACTCTCCTACTTCCTTTGACTTTTACTACTACTCCTTTAGTCATTTTGCTTACCCAAGGTTGTCTTCAATCTGCTACTCCGCACCCTAAACACAAGTGCTCCCAAAAGGACAAGCTACTCAGGACAAGGCCATAGCTACAGAGCCCTGTGTGATGACAAGGACTGATTCTATAGGAGGCCATTTCCCTAAAGAACTTCCACCTCTGACCGCATCCTTCGAACAACATATCTACTATCCCACCAGTTTTCACACACAGTAGTCAATAACACGAAATTCTCCCGTATAAACACAAAACACTGTCAGTACTGAACCAGTACAGTAATTGTGGGAAAATCCCAGAAAGACGATGTACCAGAAAGACAAACCAGGGGCGGGGATGTAGCTCAGTGGTTCCGCCCCCTACCCCGGAAGTGCAAGGTCCCAAGTTCAATCCCCAGTACCAAAAAAAAACCAAAAAAGCCATAGGCAGAAGGACAAAACATGACCAACTGCTTAAAAGACAGCAAAATAGGCATCCTAAAAATAACTCAAAATGAAAAGGGCCAGGGATTTAGCCCAGTGGCACCCCACCTGCCTCACAAGCATAAGGTCTTGAGTTCAATCCCCGGTACTAAACCAAAAAAATAAAAATGAAGAAGCCAGTCCAATATATTCTGCTTGGGCAGTTAAAATGTCTATCACCTATTGACATCAGCTGCCTGCCTTGCAAGTGCCAGGTCCTGAGTTTAATCCCTGGTACCAAAAAAAAAAAAAAAACAAAAAAAAACCTACCAACAGGAAAGAAGTTCAAACACCTTAGTATGAAAAACAATGTCTTCCACTACTCCAAAGTCTTCCCCCACAACTTCCAAGCCACTCAGTCATCATCCCCTCTTCCTGTGTACCTCTACTCAGTGTTCCTAACCTTGCCACAGCACCACCATTCCGTCAAACCACAACGTAGCCTTCAGGTCCTGTGTGTCCATCTCTCTACAGCCTTTCACGTGAAATCTGTGAATCTTTCATGTGAAATCTGCTTTCAGCAGTCCTAGGGACTTCACACTGAGCTACCACCCCCATCGGCTCTTTTTTTAAGACACAGTCTCACTAAATTGCTAAACTGCCTAGGCTGGGCTCGAACTTGTAATCCTTCCTGACTCAGCCTCCCAGAGTGCTGGGACCATAGACACCACTATAGGCTCAGTCCTTTCCCCTTTAAAAATTTCTGGCTGCCCCTGCTACAAGCTTTATTCCATGGATACCTACCAAATCACTAATAAAGCTCAGAATAAAGGATTAAAGTAAAGGAGGGATACAGAGGGCTCGGGGAGTGGGTGCGGAAGAGTCTCTCTCCATTCAGGAAGCTCATGATGCTGCCTGATGAGCCCCAAGGCTCCAACTCCACACGAAATCCATACTCCCTCACAGAAGCGCTCCTCACAAGGGCGTTACAGGAAAGCAGTGACAACGCAACACAGGCTGAGTATCCCTGAGAGGATCCTTATCTGAATGGGTCCAGGGAGTTTTGCATTTCAAGTGCTTTTCAATCCTGGAATCTGTACGCATGTCAGTAAGATATCTCAGAGATAGGACTTATATCTAAACACCAGATTCACTTATTTTTCATATACACCTTGCACATGTGTCCTGAAGATTTTTTTGTGAGTGGTACTAGAGATTAAACACAGCCTTCACCCTGAGCTATATCCTCAGCCCTTTATTATTTTATCCCCCACCCCAGCACCGGGGATCAAACTCAGGACCTTGTGCTTGCCAAGCAGGCGCAGCACAACTGAGCTACATCCCTGGCCCTTCGATTTATTTCTATAGTTATTTCTTTTCAGCTTTTTAAGAACCTCTCCACACAGCTCAAGCTGAACTCAAACTTGCCACACTTCCGCCTCAGGCTCCCAGGTGCTGAGATTAAGGGCAGCAACTCCCTGAGTGGCTGAACTGCTTAGGCTGGGCTAGAGTTTGCAGTCCTCCCACCTCAACCCCACTCCATCCTGGCCCTGACTCAGCAGCTGGGTTCACAGACATGTGCCACTGTGCCTGACACCTAAAGAAAAATGGGGGTGCTGCAGTAGGCTTTATTTCGAAACAAGGTCTAGCTGTTAAACTGTTAAGACTAAAATCAAACTTTTCGACCCTCCTGCCGCTGTCTCCCAAAAAGTAATTTTATATCATATTTTTAGTATGCCTACATTTTTTTCATTGTATTTTTTGGTATGAGGGATTGAACTCAGGATCTTGCACTTGTGAGGCAGGCGGCGGAAGCACTGAGCTAAATCCCCGGCCCTAGTATGCCTACATTTTGACTACCCCTCCACACAAAGTCAGTATGGAATTCTCCAATTGTATTATCATGTCACACTTAAAAAAGTTTTGGAGGGCCAGGGGTTTAGTTCAGTGGTTCCGCTGCCTGCCTCACAAGCTCAATGTCCCGAGTTCCATACCTGGTACAAAAAAAAAAAAAGTTTTGGATTTTGGATTAGGGATGCTCAACCTTCATATATCGACAAGGCAAAGGAGCTCTACAGGCTCCTTTCACATCTTACCTCCTTCCACTCTGACTTCTTCACCAGGCTCTCCTGCAAAAGCTTTCTTCGTGATAGGAAGATCACCTTGGTCTTCTTGGGAAACTAGCCCAGGCCTGAGGATGACTTTCTTCCCCCTCCTTGAAGCAGTGGCCTGGAGTTTTCCTTTACCAATGTGTACATTAGGGGAGTGGGAAGACTCCAAGGAAGTTAGGGTGATTTCCTGAGAAATGACCTCATCAACAGCTTCTAAACTTGGTAAATCTGTGTCCTGGGTGAGTATCCTAGAGCTCAAAGATGAAGCCTCCACACCAGGCAGATTTCCCACATTCTGCACAGATTGAACTTCAAATCCAACTGCTCTGCCGTGACTTGGACCCCAGGACAGTGACATTGACCCCAAATCCTTCAGCGGGTCAGATTCTGGTCTGACAGCTGACTCTTGGTCTAAGTTGTCTTCCTCCTGGCTGCTCTTATCCTGCAAGTTCTCTGTCACTGTAGTTCTTCTCTTCTTACAGGGCAACATTTTAAAAGTCCCACTTTTGTTCCATCCTAAAAGGATAAAGGCAAGTTATTTCCTTCATATAAATTAATAGTAATGACATTTACTCAATTATCTTTTCATTTTTAATTCATGAACAATCACAAACATAATATTCTATTCCTTTGGGTGGAGAATGAGAAACAATTAGAATGAGTTCAAATCCCAACTTTACTATTGACTAGTACATTATGTTGGCCAATGACCTAACCTGTCTAAGCTTGTTTCTTCAACTGTAAAAAAAAAAGAAAAAACTAATTGTTCCTACCTCAAGAATTGTTACACATATTAAATAGTAAGTTTTAGTTATCAGTTTAACTAAATCAGAGAAGGAAAACAATGTGATGCTGAGAGCAAAGTGTAAAGCCAAACTCTCTGGATTTGTTTCCCAAGTCAACGCTCCACTCTTATGACTCTGCATGAGTTACTTAACCTGAATCTGTCTCTGCAGCTATAAAATGAAATAAAAATAGCACCTACATCATTAGATAAAAAATGATCAATAGCCGGGCGTAGTAGTGCATGCCTATAATCCTAGCACTCGGGAGGCTGAGGCAGGAGGATCGCTGTGAGTTCGAGACCAGCCTGGGCTACACAGTGAGTTCTAGGTCAGTCTCAACTACATGAGACCCTGTCTCAAAAAACCAAAAAATAAAATAAAATAACTTTTTAAAAAATGACCAATAAATGTTTGTTATTGGTGTTTTCATAAAAAGGTACTCCCACTAATAAAAACCAAAACCAAAGTGGTTACTTTAGAAAGTTGGCTGTATTAACAGAAATTGTGTTGAAACAAGAAAAAGGAAATTTCTACTGTTCTCTGTATCACAACACTTCTGGATTTTGCTCCAATTATAATTATCACATTTTAAAGGCAATACTGATCTAAACTGGGTAATAATCTTCTTTTATGTTCTTAGAGGACCTGTCTGCAAACCTTTTTTTTTTTTTCCTGGTACCTGGAACCCAACTCAGTACCTTGCATGGGCACTGCGCCACTGAGCTAAATTCCCAGCCCTTGCAAACCACTTTTATAGTATAGCACTTCTCTAAGTATCTCTACTTGTCTATCTTCCTCCTTCAAAACTATGAGCCTGTTGAAATAAAGGACTCCCTCAACTGGCACCATTAGTATGTACTGTAGATATTTAACGTAGGATTCCTGAATAAATGATTGAAAGGGGACTTAGCTCAGAAGAACTGCGCCTGCCTGGCAAACACAAGGTCCGGAGTTCAACCCCCCCACACCGCAACAGGAAAAAAAAGGTGTTCGGGGAGGAGGGGCCTCAAACATTTGAACCAAGCACTAAGCATTATTTGGGGGAGGGCCGGGATTTAGCTCAGTGGCACTGCGCCTGCCTAGCAAGCGCAAGATCCTGAGTTCGATCCCCAGTACCGGAAGACAAAAAAAAAGACATTATTTGGGAACTGGTTGCATATTTCTAAGAAAACATTACTCTGGTAAATAGGTCCTAGAACAGAATAAGCTGCCTGTTATTACAGTGATTTCTCCATCACTGGCAATTTTTGAGCAAAGTCTGAGTGCCCAGGTAACGAGGTACTGGAGAAAACTTGGAGTAAGGAAAGATTCCTTGATTCCTGGATGGAGTGCTGAGTGGATAAGGAGGGAGTGAGAATAACGTAGGAGACGCCTTTATTTCACAGATGAGTTACTCAAGTCCAGAAATGGCAAAAGAGAGAAAGAAGAAAAAAAGAAAAGAAACCTACTATTGAAAAGTCAGTCGGTGGCCTGCCTTGCAAGCGCAAGGACCCGAGTTCAATCCTCGGGACCAAAAAAAAAGAAAAAAGAAAAAAAGTCAGCAAGATGAGGGAATCAGCTGCAGGCACCTCACACATAGCAGCAGCTCTAAAGAGGCCGCTCCTTTGGCGTCGGCCCAACACGGTGAGTGAATGCCCACCCCAAGCAGCGCCGGTGCGGTCTCCTCCTGAGAAAACATTTCAAAAACGGGCTCTAACTGCGCTTTCCACCTCAACGCCAAGCACTGGCCCAAGTCCGCAGTAGCAATTGAACACCGGCACACCCCTAACTCCGGGCACGCAGCCCGCACCCTCCCTCAAACCCGACCCTCTCATCCTGAACACTCTCTGCCAGGTGCCCCAGGCCACCCTGCCTCTTCCCGCCCACCACACGTTACACAGAACACTCACAAGCCGGCCAGATCGCGCGGAAACTCGCTTTCCGCACCAGCGGAAGTCAGGCAACGGCAACGATTGACGTGCGCGCCCCCGAGACGCGGTGCGTGTCAGCCGACGGCAACAAGGAACATGCGCCAAACGCTAGGCGCCATCTTCCTTTAGGGCCAAGTGAAGCCACGGCGCTAGTACGTCAGTTCGGGGCAAAAAAAATTAAAGGCATCAATTTGTTTTTTCCTCCCGTGGAGCTAACTTACTAAAAACTGGAGACTGAGATTCAGTGCTTTAGTTTGACAAATAATTATCCTCTTCGAGAGACACGTGAAATAGGTACAACAGGAGAATTTATAAAATTTCGGACAGGAATCTCCAGTTTACAAATAATGCAGGTTCCTGACTAAACCCAAGGTGGATTTGGAATCAAGCTATAGCAATTATACATATCTTGTAATAGTCTGCTTTTTTTTTTTTTTGAGGTACCGGGGATCGAACTCTGGACCTTGTACTTGCTAGGCAGGCTCGGCACCAGTGAGCTACATGCCCGGCCAGTATTCTGCATTTCACAAAATACCTTCATTTATATTAGGTGGTCTGGTCTCCACAATAAACCTTGTGGGCCAGTGGATATTATTACGTATTTCATTTTCCACTTCGCACAGAACAAAGTTGTGGCTCAGCTAGGTAGCTGACTTCACAAAGATACACCGCTATCAAGGGGAATCCGTAATTTAGCATTTTAGGTAGTTCTAGCTCCTAAGGCACTGACCTAGAGCCAGGAAGTGCTTGGGCATAGCCAAGCTTTCAATAACTCAGTTTTTCAAAGGTATGAATAACTCGTGGGACTACGTTCTTTGTACTTCCTAGAAGAACATCAAAGCTAGAAACATTCATTCGGTTCCCTCATTTTACAAGTGAACCACCAACAAATATTTCTGCATTGGAACTAATCTGACTGTAAACTGAATTCAACAGGATAAAAGTATCCACGGCCAAAATGATGGGTGAAATAAAGGTTACAATTGCCTGTAGTCTGACTCTAGCCTGAATCGCATCAACTCTTCCAAATACCAAGAAAGTCTCCAGAAGTTTGTAGTTTCATCTGCGCTCTCCTTTTGAACCTACGGAACACACAGATCTTTTGATTTGCCCCTTGTCACCTTTCCTAAGCAGCCTTAAAGCACTTGAAGCTCATGGAAGAGTCAATACTGATAAACTTCGGCTCTTTTCATTAGTCTTTTTTTTTTAAGAGTAGGAAAATTTTATTGAGAAAGATAAAGTCTAAGAGAGACAGAAGGGAGACCGTAAAGTGAATTGCCCGCCTACCTGGTTTTTCCAAGTTTTGTTTTTGTTTTCGTTTTTGGTACGGGGGATCGAACTCAGGTCCTTGAGCTTGCAAGGCAGGCGGCGAGCTAAATCCCCAGCCCATCGAAGTTTTTGTTTTTTTTGTTTTTTGGGTTTTTTTAAAGTCTTTTATTTTTAAACCGCCTTGATTCACACCATCATCTGTTTTACGTGGACAATTAAATGATTTTTAGTACATTTTCAGAGCGCAACCATCCCTGGATTTGGTTTTTATTCAGAGCTTGTGAAATGTAAAAAAAGTTTCCATAATTACCTTTAGTGGTCTCAGAAACGCCTAACAGTGATAACAGATATCGAAATCCAGGCAGTGTTGAATTGTTTTCCCAAAATCCTGGAACCCAGAACATTCTGCTCCCCTAAAAACCCGAGAAGCCGGAATCACGGGATCTATTAAAGCCCAAGTGATACTCTCCCCTACCCTTCTCTGGGCCACACCGACCCACAGCCCGTTAGTGGGCGGGGCCTCATTCTCCCAACAGGAGGCGGTGGGACGGGTCCCCTCCGAGGCTTCCGGAAAGGGCCTGCCTTCCGGAACCTTTCGGCAGAGGCGGAGTCTTTTGCCGAAGACCGTTCGGAAAAAGGCGGAGTCGGTCTCGCATCAGGACCAGTCTGACTGCACCTGCATCCTGAGCTCAGCGCGTCCCTGGAGCATCTTAAGAGAGCGCAGCTGGCAGCCAGGGACTGGACCGTCGCAGGAGACGTCCGCCAGATACCTTCCCCCACCCAGACCTAGAGACCCGCAGCTGCAGCCTCGGTACCGGCGGGGGTGGGGGGGTCCCCAGAGTTACCTGACCGTTGCGTTTAATAGCATCAGCCTCTGATTACGACATGGCCGAGATCACCAACATCCGACCTAGCTTTGGTAAGTACAGTGGGCAAACGGGGCTCGGCGTGGTCAGACTGCTGCAAAGCAAAGGGCACCGTAGTGGGCAGGGGTGAAAACGGCGGAGGGGGGCCTCGGAGTTGCAACCCCGCCGGAATGGGCCCCACGGCGGCAGGCAGCGGGCAGTGCCT
>NW_022900945.1:55253589-55267257 GCF_012274545.1 Fukomys damarensis | reverse complement strand
CGCCGCCCCCGCCCCGGCCCGGGCAGGAGGAGCCCGGGGTGGGGCGGCTGCTCGTTCTTCCTAGGGAAATTCCTCCAAAATCTACTGTGGAGAGCAAACTTCTGAAGCTGTGCTTCCTGGTCAAATAAATTAATGAAGTGAGCGTGGCCTGCCGCCTCCTCGCAGCCGCTGTAGTTCAGGCTGGGGGAAGTGAGAGAGGAGAGCTGCCCGTCTAAGAACCGTCCCGTGTTTAAGGGATCCTGTCCCTCAGACAACCCAGACGGTTTGAGTAGTCGGGTGGGAACCCAAGCCAACTAGGAAATGGCTGGGAGAAGTCCATTGAAATGACGGGCGCGTGCCTGCCCTCGGTAGAGAAAGACCTCTTAGCCGGGAAACAACCCAGACAACAGCCTCACACCCACTCACTGCTTGTTCCCGCTTATTTCCCAAGGCTGATCCAGTCTTCCTCCCTTTCACCGACTGCACCTCTGTCCTTTTAGTTCTAAGCTTCCAAGATTTAAGTCCCTTTTGTGATCACATGAGCGACCCATGATTTTCATACTGATCTTTCCTCTTAGGCCCTCTGATTCCTTTCTCTAATTACAGTTCCCGAGTCCTTGGGAAAGTAGATGATATAAAACATACTGATTTCTTTTAGAAGGAATATTAGTGGAAAAGGGAAAAAGTTACCCATGGACTTCCTTTTTTTTAATCCTAACAAAAACCTTCTGGTGTAGGTATCATTACTTATATTCATCAGATGAGGAAACTGCCAGGGAGATAAAGTAAGTTGGCCAAAGCCAAATGAGTTAGTAAGGTTAGCACAACGATTTGAACCAATGTCGGGCTGAAGCCAAAGTTCACCAGTATTCCACTGGCCTACTTGACAGTGAATGGTGCATCTAGGGAAGGAAGGGTCAGTGATCAGATCTGATCAGAGGCTGCCAAGAGCTGGGCACAACCAGCCTATGTCCTGCAGGTCTCTGGACCACTGCAGAGCTGCTCATCTACAGAGAACGCTGCATCTGACTTCCCCGTATTTCAAAGTGCACCATTTCAAAGGCTCTAGAACTTGGTAGGTGCACCAAGCCAAGACATCGTTTTCTGTGACCACGAAAGAAGACAAAAGAAGTGAGCAGCACAGTCATTTCAACTTACAACTGCTTTGAAACTCTCACTTCAGCCATTAAGTCCAGCTCCTTTTCCCACCAAACTTTTGACAAGAGCAAGACAGAGGGCTTTGACTTTCAACATGTCTGGTTCTTCTAGTTCACTGCCTTGGGTGTTGAGGACCCAGGCAAAAGTTAACAAATGCTTAACATTAAGAAAGTAGGACAGCCGGGCGTGGTGGCGCACACCTGTGATCCCAGCACTCGGGAGGCTGAGGCAGGAGAATCACTGTGAGTTCGAAACCAGCCTGGGCTACACAGTGAGTTCTAGGTCAGTCTCATAAAAAAAAAAAAAAAAAAAAAAAAAGAAAGAAAGAAAGAAAAAAGAAAACAAAGAGTAGGGCAAAAATGGAGGAAAAGTTGAGGGAGAGCAGCTGGACAATCCACAAATGGGTTCATCCGTTTCCCTTCTTTTTCTCTTCCATCCTTCTGAATGATGAGAATATTTCCTTCTCTTTCTTTTCCACCCTGCCTCCATTTTCTCAGAAAAAAATTGAATGTATATAAACCATAGTGAGTTCCCTCACGGTCGCTGAGTAAATCAATAGTAGAGCTTTTAGATTTCCTCCTTAAGTCATTCTCAGAAAGATAATTTTCTTGGTAGTTCCCCACTTTCCTCTTCTCATACAGTGTTCAGTTTCACTGAGCTGTAGAAAGAAACTGGCAGGTGGATCCGGTCAGTTATTCCACAAATGTGTGAGCTTCTGTTACATGAGAGAGACTAGGGAGCTCAGGGGTGAGCAGGATGTGGTTTGTACTGTCCTCCAGCAACTCACCACCAAGTCTACCACCCTTTTTTAAAAAACCCTAACCCTAAAAGCACTTACCTCATTACTGCTTTGAGGCTGACCTCTTATAACTCAGAATGGGCGTGGGCATCATCACCTTGACTTATTTTGTGACTAAGGGGTTTACTTACTTACCTATACTATTTTAAACGGTAACCTCTGCTCTTTATTCATTCCCAGCTTTCACAGAATCGTGGTGATAGTATTTCAAAGACAGCTACTCTAGTCCCCACTGAAAAAATTCCTTTTTTTAAAAAAATTTTTTGTTTTTGTTTTTGTTTTTTGTTTGGTACCAGGGATCACACTCAGATACTTGCACTTGGCAAAGCAGGTGGTGGAACCACTGAGCGAAATCCCCGGCCCAAAAAGAGAACATGCCTTTTAGAACATGCCTGATCCAGGCTGGGGATGTACCTCAGCAGTGCCACACCTGCCTGGCAAGTACAAGGTCCTGAATTCACTCCCGGTACTAGGGAAAAAGAAGAACATGCCTGATCAATCATGACCCAGCTTCTACATTTGAAAATTTCATACTGGAGAATTACGACCCTGTGACGCGATCTGGGGCACTACGATAATGATTTGACTCACTGAGTCCAAACCTGTCTTTCTGTAACCTATGCACATTGCTGTTTGTCATGTGCTCCAAAGTAATATCAAATCAAACACTTCCACGGAGCTGCCAGAAATCACTGTAATGGAAGATTATTATTCCTAGACACCCCTCTGCTTCTGTTTAATTTTTCATTTAATATGGTTATCAGTTTTTTTTTATTTTTATGATTACCCATAATGTAGAGTGTGGACTCTTATCCTGCAGACCAGAATTTATGCCCCATTACTGCCATTTGCTACTGTGTAGCTTTAGGCAGATTTCTGAGTTCTTAGCTGTAACGTAGGGATATGAAGGGTCCTATTCAATGAGTCCTTTGGTCAAGACACGAAAAGCTCTGGCATGATGCTTGGCAGGGACCATAATAAATGCACGCACACACAAAAAGCAGTCCTGTTATTGTCAGTGCTGTACAGAAGACTATATGTGTCGTGACCAGTAGAGATGAAACCACGTTTACCCTTGTGAGATGGGAGTATCATGCTTACATTAGAAGCTGACATTAACCTAATTTCAGTCCAAGCTTGTAATCACATAAACTACTAAGATATGTTTGCCCAAACTTACCAGTTAGTTATTGCCTATAGGCAGGTTTTCAAATCCAAACAGAAATTTACTCTCATACCTGGAGTTTGTGATCATACTGAACTCATCCCTTTTCCTAGTCTGTGGCGGCTGCCATGAGTTTACTAAGCCAGTCATTCACCAAGCACTTTCTGGGTGTTACATGGTTCTAGGACCTAGCAGAAATCCACACAGACAGCAGCACTGCTCTTATTAATTTTACCTAATGAGGGAAGACAGGTAGCTATAAGTCAGGGAAGTAAGCATTATAAAGGAAAATAATGCAGGAGGATGGAGATACTACCTCACTTGGGGCAGACAGGAAATACTTCTCTGTTAAGGTGAGGTTTGAGATGAGGCCTGCATATATGCAAGTGCCTGTCCATAGAGTGTCCTAGGAGGGATCTGGAATCCTCTGGAATGACATCATTTTACAAGTTTTCTTTTCTTTCTTTCTTTTTTTTTTTTCTGGTACCTGGAATTGAACTCAGGACCTTGCACTTGCAAGGCAGGCACGGTGCCACTAAGCCACCTACCTACCCAGACCTCTAATTTTCTCTTCTATCCCAGTCTTTTCCTAAAAAACAAGGTGAAAACTGTGGGCCTTTTCTTTAAGGCCCAAGCCCAATTTGGCTTCATTGAACTTGTTTCAGGGTGGAAGGAGCAAGCCTAAATAACTAAATAACTAAATAACTTGTCTTTATGGGAAAAGACAAGACTGAGGAAAGAAGGGCCGGGGATTTAGCTCAGCGGTTCCGCCGCCTACCTTGTAAGTGCAAGGACCCAAGTTCAATCCCTGGTACCAAACAAAACAAAGACTGAGGAAAGAAAGAGAGAAATATCTGTTTCTCTTTAGTTATTTGTTCATCTACCAAAATATATATAAGTGGCTGCTATGTTTTAAGGGCTGCAGATACAGCAATGAACAAAACAAACATAAAACCCTGTCCTCATAAGGCTTACATTCTAGGGAAGACAAACCCAAAGGAGTAAAGTTATGGAGAGTGTATATTTACTCTTACATATGTGTGCATTATAGATATATAGATAGATATAGATTTTTTTTTTTTTGGTACCAGGGGTTGAACTTGGTCCCTGCACTTGCAAAGCAGGCACCAGAATCACTGAGCTAAATCCCCGGCCCTGTGTGCGTTATATTTTTACATGTGTGCAGGAACGAGATAGTGACAAAGCATATGAAGAAAAATTAAACAGAGCCCAGAAGAGTAGGTGTCAGGGTGGAGAAGGCTGCACTTCTAAACTGGATACCGTGGCCAGAGGGTGGAGCAAGGGGTGGGGCACTCACCTGGCACACACAGGTGTTCGGTTCGAGCCTTAGCACCAGGACAGGAGGCAGACAGACAGACTAGAAGAAGGTGAGATCTGAGCAAATCTCCGCATTTATCACAGTCCTTTCTTCCTGTTTAAAATACTTGTGTTTTAAATACTTGGAAACTAGAATTTTGGAACATATTAAAAAGTGTACAGACCCAAAGTTTTCTTTGAGTCACCCATCCCGTTTACCACCCTTGGCCACAAAACCACGAGCATCTAAGTGCAGTGCTACGTCCTTTCACCCTCCCTGGTGATCAGTCACTACAGGTCCCGTTTGCACAGCCTATGCTGGAGGTTGTGTAAAATCCTCTGGAACCAAAGATGTAGCTGATGCCCACAAGGTCAGCAGGTTCCTGTGGAAAAAGGACCTCAGAACATTACAGAGCAGCTTTATGGAAGCGCAAATCAATATGCAGCCTAGTAGGGAATCGGGGACAACAGGAGAAGGGGTGGTGAGGAAGAGGAAGGTGTGGGCTGGGTAGAGAAGGTGAGGCGTCCGTCCCTGGAGCGAGAAGTGCTAAAGCACCTGGGGGGCAAGCTCTGCTCTGGGGGTGCTCCAGACCCGCCTGGCTGCAGCAGAGGCACTGAACAGGGAAGATGTGGACAGGGTTGGGTCCGCTGCCTGACACCTCTGCTCTCTGCCTTCAGACGTGTCCCCAGTGGTGGCTGGCCTCATCGGGGCCTCTGTGCTGGTGGTGTGTGCTTCAGTGACTGTCTTTGTCTGGACGTGCTGCCACCAGCAGGCAGAGAAGAAGCACAAGACCCCACCGTACAAGTTTATTCACATGCTCAAAGGCATCAGCATATACCCAGAGACCCTCAGCAACAAGAAGAAAATCATCAAAGTGCGGAGAGACAAGGACGGCCCTGGCAGGGAAGGTGGACGCGGGAACCTGTCGGTGCACACGGCAGAGGCTGGCCTGCTGAGCCGAGACAAAGAGCCCAAGGGGCCCGGCGCCGGCTCGTGTATAGACCAGTTACCCATCAGACTGGACTACGGGGAAGAACTGAGGAGCCCCATCACGAGCCTGACCCCCGGGGAGAGCAAAACCACCTCTCCGTCATCTCCTGAGGAGGACGTCACGCTGGGATCCCTCACCTTCTGGGTGGACTACAATTTCCCGAAAAAAGCCCTGGTGGTGACAATCCAGGAGGCCCACGGGCTGCCAGTGATGGATGACCAGACCCAGGGCTCTGACCCTTACATCAAAATGACCATCCTGCCTGACAAGCGGCACCGGGTGAAGACCAGAGTGCTGCGGAAGACCCTGGACCCCGTGTTTGATGAGACCTTCACGTTCTATGGCATCCCATACAGCCAGCTGCAGGACCTGGTGCTACACTTCCTCGTCCTCAGCTTTGATCGCTTCTCTCGGGACGACGTCATCGGGGAGGTCATGGTGCCACTGGCCGGGGTGGACCCCAGCACGGGCAAGGTCCAGCTGACCAGGGACATCATCAAGAGAAACATCCAGGTGAGCAGGAAGAGTGTGTGGAGTGGGACGGGGTTGGGGAAAACAAGATCTCAAGGCGACCAGGTGGGGGCAGGACAGGGGCAAGAGGGGCTGGGCCAAGGTCCTTGGCTACCAAGGTGAGCAATGGTCAGAGCCAAACACAAAGCCTGGTAGATTCGTTCTCAGAAGAACTTCCAGAGCAGAGAAGGGGCGGTTCCTGGTTGGCCTCGGATGCCGCGTCTCATTTGTCCAGGACAGGACGGCCCACCTCTTGGAGATCCTCCTCCAGGACTTATTTGTCACCCCTGAGAAACTGAAAAAATAGAGATCGTTAACTTTGCCTTCGGCTTCCTGTTCCCAACCCAGACTAGGGGTGTAAAGAGTATCGTGTGTGTCTTCTTATAAACGTTTTATAAGAACAGTTAGTGACTTGCTCCACCCTTCCAGGTCCAAACCTGTGCTTTTCTCCACCCTCCTCTCCCCATTTGCACTGGAAGAGGGGTGAGAACCCCCACTGCCTGCTCCCTCCTTCCCCAGTGCATTCCTGTGGGAGGAGAGCAGTGTACCTCCCACGCCCGCTGGGTCACCCTGCCCCGTGGGGAGGGAGGCAGGGCCGTGCTGTGCTGAATCCCTCGTCCGCAGGGCTTCCACTCAGCGCTTCCCAGCTGTGTGACAGCCTGAGCTCCTCGGGATCACGTACCTCACCTCAAGGAGCCTTCGCTGTACTGAGGAGAAAGACAAGCATTTCTGGCAGTTACCCTGCAGAGAGTATGGGAGGGCTGTAAAAGTTCTTGAAATTTTGAACTTAGAATTTTATTCCTTTTTCAGGGTATAAGTTAAGTGTTTAACAGCAAGACCTTTGAAGTCAGTCCGAATTCCACCAGCTAAATGACCTTGGGAAAGCTGTTCAGCTTCTCTAAGTCTTAGTTTCTCACAGGAATAAAGCAAAATGAGTGAATGTGCATAGTCCTTAGCACATAGTAAGCATGTGCTACACTGTGACTGTTACTATTGTTATATCTTTTTTCTTGACACAGGATCTCACTATGTCGTTTAGACTGCCTCCCCGCCATCTGTCTCTCATCTTCAGACTGAACTCCAGGGCATTCACATATCTCCAGCCTTTATTTTTATTTTGAGACAGGGTCTCACCAAGTTCCTAAATTGCCCAGCCTGGGCTCAGACTGGCAGCACTCCTGCCTCAGCCTCCCAGAGTGCTGGAATTACAGGCCTGCGCCACTTCACCTGGCCATGTTTCTCTCTCGATGCCTCTTGAGACCCAGAAGGGAGAAAGGGTTTTCAGTACTGAACCAAAGAGAACCCTAGACCAGCAGAGGCGCAGCATGCAACGAGAGCCCTGGGCAGTGTGCCCACTGAGGAAGGGCACTGTACCAGTGTGGGGGTGACAGGGAGCATCCTCTCTGGGCACGTGTCCTCGCCCCTCTGCTGTGAGGTGGGCACTGTCCCACTGCAGCCACCCAGTCAGGCCCAAAGAAATTGCTACCGCCTCTTGGCACACTCAGATCCCTCTTGTGGGGCCAGGGTAGTCCCGGAATCTTAAAGAACAGTAGAGGTTCATGGCTCATGGTCAGAGCACAAACCGCTGGGTCAGTGCCAGGCTCAGGGAGGCTCCTGGAGTCCGACGCCCAGGGAGCTGAGTGCTCTGCACGGGGAAGCAGGGGGTGGAGAGCCTGAAGAGTGCCTTGCTGCCTTGCTTCATCCCCTCCGCCTCCTCTCCACTGAGGCTCTCCCTCCGCGCACTGCCCTCACCGGGCTCCAGAGCTTCACTCCCTGCTCTGCCTGCCTCCCCTCCGCCCCTGCCCAGCTGGAGTCCTGCAGACAGCGCAGCTCCCCCAGGGGCTCCATGCCAGGGTGCAGCTGGTAGAGACTGGCAAGGAAAGGGATCGATTTGGACTGGGAATAAAAAGCGTCAAACACAGGCCCTGGACAGCGCACAAATAATGGCGCTTGCTAAACTGCCAGGGGATCGTGTGAAGACTGAATTTCTTTCCACTTTGTTGGCTCCTTTCAGAAGGAATAAGCCCGGCTAGGAGACTAAGCAGTGCAAGACCCCAGAGAGGCCCCAGACAGACTTCCAGCCCCCCAGGCTTCCTAAGTCCCTATCCCATCCCACACCAGTGGGCAGCACTGCCCGTGTGAGCCATGCCTGGTATTCCTAGCGCCACAGCCTCCCAATGCCTATCCCAAATCCTCCATCCTGCAGCCAAGTGCCTGCCCTTCCCAGGCTCCCCTCGGAGGCCACCAGCCAGCACTGCTCTGGACTACCTCCCACTGCCTGGGCCACACAAGGCGCCCCCTTAGCATGGGTCCAGTGACCTTCCCGCGGAGTCTGGGAGAGACTGCAATCACATTTCTGTACAGTCCTCACCCCTAACTGCACTTCCCACACCAGAAAATTTATCTCTTGTCCTCCCATTACTACAGTGTGAGCCTTTTTTTTTTTTTAAGACAGGTTCTCAGTATGTAGACCAGGCTGGCCTCAAACTCATGGTGATCTTCCTGCCTCAGCCTCCTGAATGCTGGGACCACAGGCATGCACCACCACGCCTGGCTCCAGACTACTCATTTCTCACTCTGTCCACTCTACTGCCTAACTTTGGGCAAATAAATAGCCAACCTCTCTGGGCCTTAGGCTCCCTCCACACTGGATCGGGAAAGAGAATAGCTTCCTTTGGGAGCACTTTTATCTCTTGTAAATACACAGAAAGACACAGGAAGCATAAAAAGCTCCGAGCCAGGTCACTTGTCCATGCCTGTGGTTCCAGGTATCTGGTAAGACTGAGGCAGGAGAATTGCTTGAGCCCAAAAGTTCAGGTCTAGGCAACATGATGAAACATCTCTCCCACCCCTGCCTTCTCAGAAAAACATTTTTTTGATTTTTCATGAAAGGAGGGCACAGTATCAACCACAATACCCAACATCTCTGAGCTGCATGTGGACTTTTTTCATTTTAGGTAGGGCCTTGTTAGGTAGCACAAGATGGCCTCAAACTCGTGATTCTCCTGCCTGGGCCTCCTGAATGCCAGGATGACAAGCGTGGGCCGTCACATCTGGTAGAACGAATTTCTTTTAAGAGAAACTGCTTTCTAATATTTTACTCATGATGCTTGCACTGCTGTCATAAATCCCCACAGAGAGGAGGGAGGTACAGAGGAGACGTGGGGAACAACTGCGCGAGGCTGCCTGAATTTCCCGAGGTCATGCTGATGACCTGCAACACTGGTCACCAGAATGTGAGGGTTCTTAAAGTCTCAGATTTCAAAGGACCGTAGAGGCCATCCAGTCTAGCCAGTGGGACTAAAAGAGAAAGAAAAAGCAGCTCATTTTTAGCGGGGGGATGTAGCTAAAGACTGAGGTGTTGCTTCTTTTACTTTCTGAACATTGTAATTTAGGGTAGGGAAGCAATGTCCTTGCCTGTCCTCCTTCCTCACCCTCCTCTTGCTGCTTGCTGCCCCCAACAGGGTCTCTGCCTCCCTACGCCCAGGGCTGGGAAACAGAGCCTCGGTCCCAGCATGCAAAGGATCTTTTCAAAAGAAAAAACAATTGACCTCCAGTTGTAATGGGAGAAGAGGAGGGGCAGGAAGGACCGCCTGGAGCTGCCCCGCTGCCTGAGGCTGCATTCAGGTGGTGCGGGCAGGGACATTCTGCACACCTAAGGTGGCCAGAGGTACAGGAGGGGCCCAGAGGGGCAAGAGTTGTGGTGGAGTGACTGTCAAGTTGTCTACTTTCCCAAAGAACTAGAGAAGGGGAAAAGGGATTTTCATTAGGAAGATTAGCTATAACGGATGACTTAGAACTCTTAAACCAGTTAAGAAACATGAGTTATCATCGTCGGGGAGGGGCGGTACTATGGATCACACCCAGGACTGTGCCCATGCTAGACTCCCACTCTATGACTTTTTAAATTTTTCAGACAGGATCTCCCTACATTGCCAAGGCTGACTTCAAACTTGTGTTCTTCCTGTCTCAGTCTCCTGAGAAGGTGTGTTAACGGGCATGGGTCACCACATCAGCCCTAAATATAAACTTAGAACAGTGTCAGTCATACTTACAAATAAAACTATGCCTGAGGCCCTGGTTCAATCCTCAGCACTCCCACACATAAACACCTGTTTTTTTACACCAGATTTCTTTTGTACTACCAACCTATCCTTCTATATATAAAGTTAGAATTATAGGGCCGGGGATTTAGCTCAGTGGTGCCGCTGCCTGCCTCACAAGTGCAAGGTCCTAAATTCAATCCCTGGTACCAAAAAAAAGAATTACATTCAAAGACTGGATATTTAGTACTTAGTACTCAAAGATGGCTTCAGAGATGATATCAAATCTAATTAACACTTCATTTGCACGCAAATGATAAGGGCCAAGCTAAGCCAAAAGTTTCTAGATCAGTACTGCCCGGCAGTGATAGAAATACTGTCCAGCATGGTAGTTATTGGCCGTATAGGACTAGTGAGAAATCAAACTATGGCAAGTGTGACTGAGGAACTAGAATTTTACTTTCATGTAATTTTAATGAATTTAAATTAGCATTTAAATAAACACACATAGCCAGTAGCAGCTGTATTAGACAGCTCAGTTCTGAATGCTTGGGAAGGCACTTGATATTCTTTTTCACAAAGGATTCTTGTCCATTTGGTTACAGCTAATAGTAAAAGTGAGTTTATGTTCTCCGATCACATTCTGAGTAGTGGCAAAAGGAAACCCCAGAAGCATGCTGGTTGGCAAGGGCAACCACACTGAGATTTTAAACCAGTAGAGGATAATTCCCACGGATCTGTGACAACAGGTAAGTGTAAGGACAAAATGTGGGGCTACGATCTAGCATAGAAAAAACATTTTCTCCATACTGAGGGCTGAACCCAGGGCCTTCACAATGAGCTAAGCCCCCACTGCTTTGTGTTTATTTTGAAACACAGTCTCTCTAAGTTGCCTGGGGGGGGACTGGAATTTACAGTCCTCAGAGAGGCAGCGGAACGCCTGCCTGTCATGGTTAAGGCCCGTGAGCCCCAGCACCACATACAAAAGAAAAACTAGAGGCCAAGTTTAAGCTTAACTCATGTTGTATGCCCTGTGAAAGGCTTCACATATGCTCCTGATAGGAAATATAGATTCAAGAAAAAACAATTTTTTTCTGGGACTGAGGATTGAACTCAGGACCTCGAGCTTTGCAGGGCAGGCATGGCACCACAGAGCTACATCCCCAGCCCCGGTGAAAGGTTTAAAACTGTGTGACATACTGTATTCCATTTCTCGAGATTACTTCCGGCCCACGCTTAGAGCAGCCGCCGTTCCCTGCGGCTCCGTACCAGGGCGGCACAGTGGTGTCTGGTCCGGCAGCTTCCTGAGCGAGGGAGACCATCCTCTCAGTCCAAAGCCCTAGGAGAGGCCTGGCGCTGAAGGTGTCGCTCGCTCCTGTGGCGGCTCAGTGTGAGGAGTCCTGGGTTGGTGACCTCTCCTTGGGGCTCTGATGACAAGGACAATGCAGTCTGACAGTGAAGGGATGATACTGTGCCAAATTTAAATTACTGTGCCCTGAACCCCTCAAAGCTCGCTTCCTTTCGTTTCCTGGTCCCAGCCTTTATCTCCATTCTCTACGCTAGAAACACAAGCAGGCATCCTCCCAGTCGCTAGTCAAGCCTCTACAGGCCATAAAAATCCTGCTGCAAACCTCACCCGTGCCCTTCTGCCTGCTCCTCCACAGGAGCCCTGGGCACGTCCCTGGCATTGCTTCCTCGGCCTCTTGCAGCTTAGCTACCTCTGTATGCGTGTGCGTGTGCGCGTTCATGTGTGTGGTACTAGGGATTGAATTTAGGGCTTTCACACTAAGCTACATCCCCAGGCTGGGCTTGAACTTGTGATCATCCTGCCTCAGCGGCCCAGCGTGCCGAGATTACAGGCATGGCCCACCAGCCTGGCTGCAGCTGCCTCTTCTTCACTTTGGTCTTTCTTGACTTTAGATCACTTTCCAGTTTTCTCTAAAATGATGATCATGTTAACAAAATGAGAATGACTCTGCTACCCCGACAACTGCAGACTGCCCCTTGGCCGCGTGCTGGAGCCGCTGCCGACTGTGGAGAGCTGATCCGGGTCTCCACACCCTGCTCTCACCCCCACCCTGGTCCCTGACCAGCCTCCCGCCATCTAGACGCAGTGGGCCCTTGTGCCTGCTGCTCCTGTCAGTCTGCGTGCTGTGCACTCTCTGCTCAGGACCTCAGCCTCTTCCCCTCATCACCTCAGCCCAGGCAGCAGCCTCCAGAGGGCTGCCCGCCTCCGTCTCCACAGATCGCCCGGAGCACCTGTGCACACAGCTGCATTCTCTGATGAGTACATGTTTGTTTACAGCTCTGTCTCCTCTGCTGCATCTCAGGCTCCTGGAGAGCGAGAGCTGAATCCTGTCAGGACTTGGCATGCAGTAAGCATCCACATGCTGTTGAAGATGTTCTTCAAGGGCTAAAGATGTGGTTATGCCTGCCTGTAATCCCAGCACTAGGGAGGCTGAGGCAGGAGGGTCACCCAGTCTGGGCAGTGACTTAGTGAGACCCTGTCTCAAAATGAGAAATGAAAAGAGCTGGAGATGTAGCTTAGAGTGAAGGCTCTGCATGCAATCCCCAGTACCACGAAAGAGAGAGAGAGAGAGACAGTTTAAAGGACTTGTTTGAAACTTGAAATAGAGCCAAGAGTAAAATTTAAAGATGGACAGATGGGCCGGGGATTTGGCTCAGTGGTTCTGCTGCCTGCCTTGCAAGGACAAGGACCTGAGTTCAATGCCTGGTACCAAAAAAAAAAAAAGATTAACATAAAGATAGACGGCCCAGGATTTAGCTCAGTGGTGCTGCGCCTGCCTCTCAAGTGCAAGGCCCAAGTTCAATCCCTGGTACAAAAAAATTGAAAGATGGAGAAACAAAGACAGGCAGCTAGGGAGGAAGAGGCAGGTGGACGGGGGGCCGCCCTAGGACAGGGAGCGCCAGGCTCGGAAAGCTGCAGTCCTGGCCAAGGCCGTGTGGGGACCGAGCCCCAGAGTAAGAGAAGCTGCTGTTCACTCCGCAGCCCTCCTCTCCACATCTGTGTCTCTCCCCTCCCCTGATGCCGAGGATTTGAACTCAGGTACACTACCACTAAGCTGTGCTCCCAGACTACTTTTGTTTTTGGGTTTGGTTTGGTTTGGTACCAGGGGTCAACCACAGGTCCTCGCGCTTGCAAAGCAGGTGTGGTGCCACTGAGCTAAATCCCCGGCCCTTGTTTTTGTTTCTTTGAGACAGGGCCTTGCTGTGTAGTCCACAGCTGGTGTTCAGAACTCTTTCTTGATCACAAGAAGCAAATGAGAAACCAGGAAGCACAGGACACACTTGGAACCCCAGCATCGTGGAAGGACTGAGATAGGAGGGTTGCAAGTTCAAGCACAGCCTGGGCAATTGAGTGACCTAGCGAGATGCCTGAAAATTTAAAAAGAAAAATAAAAAGGGCTGGGGACATAGCTCAGGGTGAAGGCCCTGGGTTCAAACCCCGGTAGCGCACACACACAAGCAAATGCGAGAATGCCGTGTGCTGGTCCTGCTGGTTGTGCACAAGTCTGAACCCATTTCATCTGCTAGGCGTCCTATGAAGTAGATACAATGTTTGATCTCCGTCTTACAGATGAGAAATCCGAAGTCCAACACTGAGGTGTTGACTGCCTTGCCAAGGTCACTGACCAGAAAGAGCAGTCAGGATAAAGTGGAGGCCTCAGAGTCTGCGCTCGGAAG
>NW_022900945.1:55235815-55253437 GCF_012274545.1 Fukomys damarensis | reverse complement strand
GGAACCGTGGGCTCTGCTGCCCGTCCATGCTGACTGTTACCAACGTCAGGTTATGGACATGCCGCCTCCCCTCCTGGGCCGGCCGTGCCCGGATCCTCACCTCCTTTCTCCCTTGCAGAAGTGCATTAGCAGAGGGGAGCTCCAGGTGTCTCTGTCCTACCAGCCTGTGGCACAGAGAATGACAGTGGTGGTGCTCAAAGCCAGACACCTGCCGAAGATGGACATCACCGGTCTTTCAGGTAGCAGCTATTTACTCCGCCCCATCCCGCCCCAAGCCGCCGCTCCCCCCAGGCCTCAGGCCCTGGCCTGTTGGGCTGTCGGTGGCTTCCTCCCTCTGTGGAGACTTCCTGGCCACTACACAGACTTTAGCCCAGAGATCCCCGTGGCGGGAGATGCTCGCCCCTGGCCCCGGCGTCCCGTGACAGGCATGCTGGGTGCCGGGCACTTGCCCCAGGTGAGAGTCCCAGGCGGTCCCAGGCCCTGGAGGACTCCTGGTGTCACTGGCCGGCTTCGGCCGGCAGTGGGACTGCTCGGCTCGCTTCCTGCCTGGTCTCTGGCTTCCCATCGGGCAGGCTCACAGTCTGTGCTTCACTGCGCAGTGGTTAAGAGCCCAGGGCGGCACCAAGGCGACAGGCAGCAGAGTCCCCTCCTGCCTGGCACGAAGCCACCATTATAGAAAGGACTGTGTCATAGGCCTGTGTCTCTTCTTATCTCCTCGGGGGGCCCCAGATCCGTACGTCAAGGTGAACGTCTACTACGGCAGAAAGCGCATCGCCAAGAAGAAGACCCACGTCAAGAAGTGCACTTTGAACCCCGTCTTCAACGAGTCTTTCATCTACGACATCCCCACCGACCTCCTGCCTGACATCAGCATCGAGTTCCTGGTCATCGACTTCGACCGCACCACCAAGAACGAGGTGGTGGGGAGGCTGATCCTGGGCGCGCACAGCGTCTCGGCCAGCGGGGCTGAGCACTGGCGGGAGGTCTGTGAGAGCCCCCGCAAGCCTGTAGCCAAGTGGCACAGTCTGAGCGAGTACTGACCCTGCCTGCCTCTGACCCGAGCCAGGCTGGGAGGGATGCGGCAGGGAGAGCAGACGGAGAAGGACTCACAGCCTCACTTCAGTTGTAGAGAAAATTTCTTACAAAACAGACCCCACAGAGAACACCCCACAAGGCACTAGGAATTCTTCTGGTTTTTAACTGGGAAAAAAGAACGGGGAAGACCCTACGCGTCTATATATAACAATGTAACCTTACACTTGCATGTCTAACACAAACTGAAGAACGTAGCCTATCTGCCAGTAGCAAGTTGCAGATTTTAATCCATGAAAATCGTGTTTTGTGCCGAATTGTATTTGCTGATTACCCAAAGTTGGCGTCTTCTCCTTGGGCTTTCTCTAGAGAGGTGTTTTCACTCCCCACCTCTGCAGAAGAAAACTTTGCTCTTGTAAAACCTCACGTTTTCATCACCCGCATCTCTTCTCCCACCTCTCGGGTCTCTGCGCTTTGCCAGGCGGGTGGTGTGGCTGTGGCTGGGCTGGCAGGGAGAGCGAGACCCCGAAGTGGGCGTCTCTGCTGCTGTCCCTGCCGCTGCCGGGGGGGCAGTTACGCTTCACACAATGCACCGGGTTTATCAAGTAGAACTTGGGGCCACAGAACTAGCTGACTTCCCTCGGCTGCAGGCAGAGCCGCTGACGCCGAGGTTATCCGAGGTAGGAGGTCAGGGAAGGGCCTGACGCCCTCTGCAGCTCTCACCAGGCCACCGGGAGTCCCCGCAGGTCCGAGGCTTGCGCTGGACTTCGGCGCCCAGAAACGCTGGCCACGGGAAGCTGCAGGTTCTCCTTAAGTGGCTTAGATGTTCTAACGAGGTTAGTTTTGTTCATAAGGGAAAAGGCCCTCAGAACCTAGTCTCTCTCCTTGCATTTCTCAATAATACGGATCTTTAAACAAACAGCTGTGTGACTGAGTTGTAAACATACTTTTCCTTTCCCTCCAGATAAATGCAGGGCTCCTGGAGGGCGGGAGAAGGTGCTCAGTCCTCCCTGCGCTGCTGGGCAGAACAGGCCAGGGGAGCCGCCTCGGATCTGGGGCAGCCCCGTCCCGGGTGGAGGCCCCGTAACGTGTACCGTGCGGTGTGGGAGCGGAAGAGTCTCCCTGGAGAGGGTGGTGACATTGCCTCTGGTGTCCCCTGAGCTCTTGTGGCTTTAAAACCAGTCTGCTTCCTTGCTGCGTCCTCTGCTTGGGTTTTGTTCTAACCTAGACTCTTGACAGCG
Source organism: Fukomys damarensis (assembly GCF_012274545.1). Classification (NCBI taxonomy): domain Eukaryota; kingdom Metazoa; phylum Chordata; class Mammalia; order Rodentia; family Bathyergidae; genus Fukomys; species Fukomys damarensis. Next base: position 55,251,164 of record NW_022900945.1, on the reverse strand, counting down.
CAGAGCAGTTCTGTGCAGGCACAAAGCCTCTTCTCTGTCCTGGCCCCTGCCACCCCCACCCGCACCCCCAGAATCCGACTCTCTCATCACCGGTTGGGGCCACACCACTAGTCTGTCCTCGAACCCGTGGAGTGTAAATATTGTATCATACGTAGAAGAAAAAAATTTTGTTTTCTAAAAATGCATTTTGAGATAGTTTAATGTAAATCTGGCAGGAGCATTCTGAAGCCCCATTAGGAAGAAATTTAAATGGTTCCTCTTCATCGCCTTAATGTCTAAAGATCAGAAACCGCTGAGCAACCCGCTTTTGTTTCCTTCCCAGAAACAATGCAGAGCGACAGGTGGAGAAAGTCTGGTCTTTGCCCCGCTGTGTGTGCCTCTGTAGCTCCTCCTGCCATATGCTGGGGAGACAGCCTCGCCCGCCCAGTCCCGACCTCCTGGTAGCTCTTACTCCTCATCCCGCTTCCTGGGGTCTGTGGAGGGGTGGTGAGGTGACCGGAGGAGCTGGCCGCTCTGGAGGCTGGGGGCCGCCCCTGTGCCTTTCCCAGCAAAGGGCAGAGGCGGCCGGCACAGGACCCCTCCCTGCAGCCTCAGGCCCGATCCATCCTGCCCTGGAGTATGCTGTCCCAAAGTTTCTTTGCTGACTCTGGCTTTCACATTGGTTCTTTGCAGAGAGAACTGAAAGGGTGGAGGCAGAGCGCCTCTTCCCCAGCATCACCTGACAAGAGTCGCGTCCTAGCATTCGCACAAGGTGCTCGTAGTCAAGAACAGGTTAGGCAGTGGTCACGGTCACGTCCGATTTTCCAAAAGCTAATCCTTCTCTGCGGATATCCTGCTCCCTTTGGGAAGACAAGAGTTTTTCTCAATAACGAAGTCCCTTTATGAGTTGTTCCTTCCTTCAGTTCCCAGATGTACCTGTTTCCTGGCGGTGCTCTAGGTAGGAAAACAGAACTGCTCTGTGGGACAGGGGCGGGGGCTTGCTAAGGAGAGGAAAGCGCAAGTCCCTTTCCTCGGAAGGCGCTCGCCGGCCACGACAGTGACGCTGCCCTCGCCATGATCCTCTCCAAAGTGGTCGTCTTTCTTTACCTTGTGTCTTCTCTTGTAAAAATGAAACTCAAAGACAAACATGTCAAATTAAAAAAGGAAAAAACGAAAAAGCTAACATGAATTGTGTGAAACTGCATAATGCTGTAACGCTAACCTACAATATGTAATGCTATCTTGTTTGTTGAATTTGTTAATACACCACACAAGTGCGAAATAAAGACTGATTCATATTAACACACATGGTGATGTCGGCTCAATTCTCTCGGAAGCTGGATGACCACAGAGGAAGTCCCCAGCCAGACAGCCAAAGGGTGGACAGCGCGTTTTCCAGGCAGTGCCCCTGGACGCCCAATTCATGTTCATCTGGGACAGCCTGGGGTGGGGGACAGCTCAGTGATAGGGTGTGTGCCTAGCATGATGTGACGAGTGCTTAACGGGAAAGTACATGCGTTCAGCATGCCATGCCATATGCTTGGCACAACAGGACATGTGCTTAACAGGACATGGGCATGGGGTGTGTTTAGCATGGCAGAACATGTGCTTAGCACGATAGGAATGTGCTCTAGCACTGCAAGGTATTGCTTGGTGTGACAGGGTTTGTGCTTAGCATGTACAAGGCCCTGGGTTTGATCCCTAGCCTGGGGGTGGGGGTACAGCCATGAGACTCACATCAGGGAGATGACTTAGTTCACTACCTGTTCTAATCTCTGTTTTCTTCTTGAAGTGTGATTGCTTTTTGGGGGTAGTGGGAGGTTGAGACAGGGTCTCGCTGTGCAGTCAGTCTAGGCTGGCCTTGAACCCAGGCTGCCCCTAAACCTGTGCTCACCCTCCTGCCTCAGCCTCCCAAGTACTGGGATGGCACCCGTGCACCACCACACCGGCTTGTTGGAATGTAATTTCTAAGACCACAAGGAGAGTGCTGAGAGTCAGTCTGACTCTTTCACTGGAGGCGTTTGTTTTAAAAGCACTGTGAAGACTAGTGGATTCTGTTCTCTCACTCATTAATCAGCAGTTTCTATCAAGTGGGTTCTGTGTTTCAGGCCCTGGGATACAACACATGGATGAACAAGGGTCCTGTTCTTGTGGGGCTTTGCGGATAATCACACTAATAAATGTATAATTACAGCCTGGAAGGTGGTCTACAGGGCAAGGATCAGAGCTTGCAACGCAGGGTGATGTGACCAATGCAGTAATTAAAGGAGATTCATCTCAAAAAATAAAGGGGTTGGGCCGGGGCTTTAGCTCAGTGGTGCCACCACCTGCCCGTCAAGCACCAAAAAATAAAAAATAAAGGGGCTGAGGATATAGCTCAGTGCAAAGGCAGTAGGTTCAATCCCCAGTAGAAAAAAGAAAGTCACAGAAGTCTACAATGTCATTTTTCATGTTTTCTGTTTTATATAATTTTCCTTCCTCTAGGAGAGTAAGAGAGAAAGCAAGAAAACAGTTCTTATTTTTTTTAAGTCAGTAATGGAACACCCCATCCCATAGAGGAATTGAACTCAGGACCTTGCACTTGCCAGGCAGGTGAGGTGCCATTGAGCTACATCCCTGACCCTGGAACATTTTTTTTTTAATTACAAAAATAGCATAAGCACATAACAAGAAAGTGGGGAGCCTGCTGTGGTGGTGTACAGCTGTAAACCCAGCATTTGGGAGGCTGAGGCAGGAGGACTGCTGTTCAAGGATAGCCTGGACTACACAGCAAAACTCTGTCTTAAAAACAACAAAAACTGGAAAATAGAAAAAGTTCAAAATTCCAAAACCTTAAGTATTTTGTCTTTGAACCTTATTTCTGAGCATTTTTCTCCCTGATACATCATTCAGAGTCACTATAGGAAACATGTACATGACTGTGCACAGTGGTGCAAAACAGGCTGAAACCCTAACACTCAGAAGACTGAAGCCACACCACGAGTTCAAGGCCAGCTTGAACTACACAGGGATTCAGGTCCTATCTCAAAAAACAAAAAGTAACAACAACAAACACACAAACAAAAAAAACCAAGAAAACACATAACATACACACTCACAGAACTGGGAAAAGTCTACTGAGGCAGGCATCGCTGATTTTGACACATCTCCCGATGTGCTTTATCTTATGGCTGCGATCGTGTCATGCATGTTTTTATTTGCAGTACGTATTCTATACTACAGTGTTGTGGGTGCCTCTGACATTTGCTTAAAACTCAGCCTGGTCTTCAAGAACACCTAGTGGTGGTCTTAGGGTTCAACAAGATATGCTACAGGACATTTTGGATGACAGGCCAGGGATTTAGCTCAGTGGTTCCACCGCCTGCCTCGCAAGCACAAGTTCACGAGTTCGAACCCCAGTACCCCCGCAAAAAAGGGAAACTGGGATTTAGCTCAGTGGTTTCACCACCTGCCTTGCAAGCCACAAGGGCCAGAGTTCGATCCCCAGTACCCCACCCCCCCAAAAACAGACAACCACAGAATGGGAAATAATTTTTGCCAGCTACTCCTCCAACAGAGAACTAATATCTAGAATATATAAAGAACTCAAAAAAAAATTTGACCCCCCCCAAAAAAAAGACCCAATGGGCAAGTGAAATGAACAGATACTTTTCAGAAGAAGTAAAATGGGCAATACATGAAACAATGGTCAGTATCGCTGGCCATTTGAGAAATACAAATACTGTAAAACAACACTGAGATTCCACCTTAGTCCAGAAAGAATGGCCGTCATCAAGTAATCAAATAACAACAAGTGATGGCAAAGCTGTGGGGAAGACGAGCCCTCTACACTGTTGGTAGGAGAGTAAATTAGTATAACCACTATGGAAATCAGTATGGAGATTCCTCAAAAAAACTAAAACTAGGCATTCCATGTGACCCAGCTCTTCCCCTTCTAGGTGTCTTTCCTAAAGACATCACACCACACTGATGCATGCACACCCATGTTTATAGCAGCACAACTCACAATAGCTGAATCTTGGAAGCAGCCTGCATGTCCATCAACAGATGAGTGGATAAAGAAAATATGGTAAGCCAGGTGTGGTGGCGCATGCCTATAATCTCACCAGCACTCGGGAGGCTGAGGCAGGAGGATCGCTGTGAGTTTGAGACCAGCCTAGGCTACATAGTGAGTTGCACGGCATTCTCAACTACATAGTGAGTCCCTGTCTCAACCCGCTCCCCGCAAAAAAAAGAAAGAAAGAAAGAAAAAGGTGGTATTTACTTACCGTGGAGTACTACTCTGCTATGAAGAATGATAAACTTGAGATATTTGCAGGACAATAGATGCACCTTGAGACCATCATATTAAGTGAAATAAATCAGACACACGAGCTTAAATACCACATGGTTTCTCCTATATGCAAAACCCAAATTATAAATAAAGAGCAAAATGAAAGATAATAGGAAGTAGGGAGACAGATCTTTCTCAAATGGGGGAAAATGGATAGAGAGATGAAGGGTTAGGCAGGGGAGGAAAGGGGGTGAAAAAGGAATTAATATGTATAAGTGCTTGTACAACTCCACATAAGGAATGTAAACATTCTGCACTGGAAATGTACTAATAAAAACGTTCAGTGGTAAAGTTGTTCCTGAGGGCTACCAGCACACCACAAAGGAAAACAAAACAAATTAACAAGGATCCTAAAAAGTAAGATTGCAACTGCTATATAGGTTTCACCGTTCTCGAGGCTGCGTCTGGACAAGGCCCACAGGCTGCGATCCCAGCACTACTGAGGCAAAGGCAGGGGACTGGACACCGGCTTGGGCCCCAGCGAGACTGGCTCGAACGTCAGCAGAAAGACTGCGTTTGGAAAGTTGCAGGGATCCGAATTCTGGATACGTTGTCTCCTGCATTTATACTAGAAAGAATTCAGGTGAGATTCACCGTTCTGTTTACCTGCTCTTGCACGAGCGCCTCAAAAGCCAGCTCCTCCGCCTTCTCTTCGCGGCCCGCGCTGGGGCCTTCCGTACCTGGCGCGGCCAGGCCGACTTCCACGCATGCGCGGTGAGCCTCGCCCACAGCCGGGACCTTGGGTCTGGGCTTCCCCCAGCTCCGCCATTTTCGCCGGCTCAGGGCCTTCCCACTTGTTTTTCTCGTTCTTGTCTTTGTCGTACTGGGTACTGAACCTAGGGCCTGTCACATACTAGGCAAATGCTCCACCCCACATGCCTGGCTCCCCCACTTTTTAAATTTTGGTAGTTTCACTAAATAACCCAGACTGGCTTTCACCTTGGCATCCTCCTGCTTCAGCCTCTTGAGTAGATGGGATCATTGGCCTGCACCAAGGTGCCCAGTTTATTCATGTATTTATTACTACATGGGGAATTGATCACAGAGCCTCCAACATGACAAGGATCCTTTGTACCACTGAGCTGTCCCCAGATGAATATGCAAATTTTATCCAAACTTCAGAGCAAGGATATTTTACATTCCTTTGAATCCCTCACAGCTTTAAAACAATGCTTAGCATACTGGATTGTAATTCCATTACCCTCACGTCAGGTGTCAACATTTTTATTGACCCTTCAAAAAGTGTTAAAAAAAAAAAAAAAGCTGGATATGGTAGCACAGGCATGTAATCCTAGCACTCTGGGAGGCTGAGGCAGGAAATCATAAATTTAAACTCTCAGCCAGGCGTGGTGGCGCATGCCTATAATCCAAGCAGCACTCAGGAGGCTGAGGCAGGAGGATCACTGCAAGTTCAAGACCAGCCTGGGCTACATAGTGAGTTCCAGTCTGAACTACGTACTAAGACCCTGTCTCAAAAGTAAATAAATATAAAACTGGTCAGGTGTGATGGTGGACACTTAGAGTCCCAGCACTAGGAAGGCTGAGGCAGCAGAGTTGACATGAGTTCAAGGTAAACCTAGGCTACAGAGAGAGTTCAAGGCCAACCTGGACTGCACAGACCCTGTTGTATTTTGTTATTGTTGTTTTGGGACAAGGTCTCTGCACAGTCCAGGCTGGCCACAAACTCACAATGATCCTCCTGCCTCAGCCTCCTGAGCGTTGTGATTATAGGTGTACACCACCACACCTGGCAGCGAAACCTTCTTAAAATATGAAAAATCAAGTTCAAACCCAGTCTGGGCAATTTAGCAAGTTAGTGAGATACTCTCAAAGACAAAAAGCCGGGCATCATGGCACATGCCTGTAATCCCAGCACTCGGGAGGCTGAGGCAGGAGGATTGCTGTGAGTTCGAGGCCAGCCTGTGCTACGCAGTGAGTTCCAGGTCAGTCTCAACTACATAGTGAGTCCCTGTCTCAAAAAACAAAACAAAACAAAAAAAGACAAAAATGGGCTGGGGATGTGACAGAGTACAAGGACCCTGAGTTCAATCCCCAGTGCTGCCAAAGTAAAAATTAAAAAGTGCTGAATTGTGGGCCGGGATTTAGCTCAGTGGTGCCGCTGCCTGCCTCACAAGTGCAAGGTCCTGAGTTCAATCCCTGAACAACAACAAAAAGTGCTAAATAGAGAGGACACAAATCCCCTCAATGTCCAAACTAGGTCCTCACTACCAACACTGGTGCCCACTTAAAAGTAGAACAGACAAAAGCGATGACATTTGCATCAGTGATTACCCTTCCCTTCTTATTACACATCTGAGATGATGGAGTGGCTCTGGGCGGGATGGCCTGTGCGCCTCCCCCTGCATTTTCTTCCCTGTCACCTCACAAAGAGGTCTCCTCTTCTGCGTGTGCTTGCTATACAGGGCCTCTGTACTTGGTTGAGTACTCAAAAACATCCTTTTTCTGGAGCAGGGGCTCAAACCCCAGGGCATGCTACCACTACACTACACCCCAGCCCTTTTTGGTTCTTGAAACAGGGTCTTGCCCAGGCTGGCCTCTACCTTGTGATCCTCAGCCTCCCCAGTACCTGAGACTACAGGCATGTGCCACCATATTCGGCTCACATTTTTTTTCAATCATTTTTCTGAGGCAGGGTCTCGCTGTGTAGTTCAGGCTGGCCTTGAACTTGGGGTGATCCTCCTGCCTCAGCCTCCTGAATGCTGGGATTATAGGCATGCAGCACCTGCCCAACTCAATCATTATTTTCTAGAATATAAAATCTCATGCATGCCAGGCATGGTGGCGAACACCTGTAATCCCAGCACTGGGGAGGCTGAGGCAGGAGGATCATTGCGAATTCAAGACCAGCCTGGGCTACATAATGAGTTCCAGGGCAGTCTGAACTACATAGTGAGACCCTGTCTAAACAAACAAACAAAACCCAAAGTAAAACAAAACAAAAACTCATGGTATTTTTTCCTTTTAGGTGCTGGGAATTGAACCTAGGGACTCAAGTATGGTAGGCAACATACTCTACACTGAGCCATAACCACAGGCTTTTATATTTTCTTAAAATCAACTTTTTATGATTCCAAATATTTCTACCCACTTATAGGTATACAAAAGAAAAGCCCAACAAAATTGTTTAAAAGTTTTGTATTGTCATACAAACTGTCTTCATATACAAGGGCATAAGGGAAAAACTTCTCCCTTCCCAGGGAAAAACTTCTCCCTGCCCAAACATCGCAGTAGGGCCCTTTTTTGCGAATACATTAGGATGTTAAAACAAATGTCCCCTTTGGAATTCTGAACAGCTAAGTCTAGACACTAGCTTTTCAATGTTTTGTTTTGGTTTTTAGTCTAGGGTGGACTTGAACTCCTGATTCTCCTGCCTCATCCTCCCGACTGCAAGGATTATAGCCTGGCTTGGGCTTTTGAATCTTGTCTCACTGATCTGGTACAAACACGAATAGTTCCTGTGCCTTTCAACTCATTCCTGAATCTTCTTTGAAGTTCCAGGTAATTAATTTTAATGCCCTCAGACTGGATAAAGATTGGAGCTCATGAATCACCTACACTCAGAACAAAGCTGTGACTCACACGTTGTACCCTGACACCATCTAGCAGTCCTACTCAGCACCACCCAAGGGACCAGCTCATCCAAAGAGTAAACACCTGACTTTTCTCAAAAGCCCTGATTTTCTTCTATACTCAGTACACATTCGCTTCTTACAGATCCTTCTTGCTGGAAATGTTCTCCACTGCCTAATTATCTTCAAGAATTATACAGCTGAGGGCCGGGGATTTAATGGATTTAGCTCAGCAGTTTCGGTGGCCTGCCTCACAAGTGCAAGGACCTGAGTTCGATCCCTGGTACCTACCACAAAAAAGAAAAAAAAAATTATGTGTGTGTGTGTGTGTGTGTGTGTATTCAGCTGAACCTTCCTTGCGTGTGTGTGTGTGTGTGTGTGTGTGTGTGTGTGTGTGTGTATTCAGCTGAACCTTCCTTGCTGGGTGCTAAGGACAGTTCCCTAGGTCATCAGTAGGGAGGAGCTGCGGCGCTGAACCCGTTTAAGTGAGGGGTAACGTCACAGTGGAATGGCATCTCATTTCTGTTCTGCTTTCGTGCTTCCTCCCTGTACCGTGGCTCCCGTGAGACCCGTGGACTCAACTGGTCACCCTTCACTTCTGGATGGCTTGAGCACCAGAAACGGGACTAATCTGCTACCGAGTGTTCAGGAGTTTCACAAGGGACCACTACTCAGAGCTAAAGAAGTTCTATCACTTGCCTTTCTTTAAATCTGGGCCCTAGACCACTGATTTATATAGAAGAACACAACGGCCCCATCTTCCTGCCTTTAACCACAATGGAAAAGAGCCAGTTGAGCCCTGTGCTTTTTCAGGGCTGCCTCAGCAAGTCCCCTGAGCTGAAAGTGGATAAAGCCGCTTTGGTGACAGGAGCCGCTGTCCACCCTCCTGCTGCACTCTCCACACACAGGTGCAGCCCACAGGCACTCGCCACCGACTCAGAGCTGTTTCTCCCTAGGATGACAGCTCCCCAAAACGTACACGGAGCCGCATGGTTTTCTCTTGATCTAAACTTTGTCAAGGCTCACTCAACCCTGAGGTGAACTTTGTAAGGTCCTTTGAAGGAAATCTTCAGGTTACAAACTCCATGTGAACATGAAAGCTTCAAGACCGACCCAATAAACTGAAAAAACACAGGCTTTCTTTTCTTTTTTGGTTTTTGAAACACTATGTGCTTCAGGCGGGACTTTGAACTCATGGCCACCCTCCTGCCTCAGTCTCCTCAGTGCTGAGATTACAGGCACGCACCACCATGCCCAGCCACCTGCTCCCTTAGAACACTGCGCCTAGTGACTCTGGAGGTCAAGGAGGCGCACACATAACTTAGTCACACTTGTGGTATCTCCTCTGCATGAAGATGCAGTCAGTCGGACGAGGCCCTAAACACCACATTGCCGGGCCTAACTTCTCTAAGAGCACAGAGAAAGTGAAGGGACACTGGAAGCCTCCATCCTTGCGAGCTCCCTGCCCAAGGCGGGGGCTGCCCCGGCTAAGGGTTCAAACAAGAGTCAGCAAGCCAGAGGCTGCCAAGCGTTTACATTTGCAGAGACAGAAAGGCAAACCCTGAAGTCCCCCCACTCCCCCGAGCCCCACCATGCGCGCTGCTCAGAAAAGCCAGGCCCCTCCCACTCACACCCACCGGGCATCTTCGTGGTCTCTGGCACGCAGGGCAGGCGAGGCGGCAGGCCCCACTGTGCACCTGCTCACACACGGGCGCTCACTGTCCGGGTGTGAACGACGTGGGTTCGTGTGGGCAGCAGGACCCAGCAGGGCAGCGCGAATACTAATGTGACCGCTGCAGAGCAGACAGTGCTCTGCTGGTTAAGAAACCAGAATCAACTAAGAAACAGTACTTTAAATACCCATCACTGGAAGCTCCTCGCAGCCACACCCCGTCCCCTCGCCGGTCCCTCGAATCACAGTCAGTAGCAGGAGGACGAGCAGCACCACAGGCTCAACTGCAGGCTCAAGCCCTGCAGTGCACAGGTGGACAGGCCGCACCCTCTCAGGTGACTGAATCCTTCTTCTTCTGGAACGGGGACTTTAGCCTCTTCCAGACACTGCTTTTGGGTTTAGACTTTTTCTCCATGGCCAGGACTGCCTCCTTTTCTTTCCTACGTATTTCCCGGACAAGTGCGTGGAAAACATCATCAATGTAGTAGCGGTATGCAGCAGAAGTCTCGAAAAAGGGACAGCTGAATTCTCGGGCCAGAGCAAACCCTTCTTCCTTGGTGACCTTTGAAATACAAACATGACCAAATTTACAGTGAGAGAAGTGGGAAGCAATCACAACTGTTAAAAAAGTGAGGAGCACTGGGCGTGGTGGTGCACACCTGTAATCCCAGCACTTGGGAGGCTGAGGCAGGAGGATCGCTGTGAGTTCAAGACCAGCTTGGGCTACATAGTGAGTTCTAGGTCGGTCTCAACTACATAGTGAGGCCCTGTCTCAAAAAACAACAAAAGAAGAGTGAGGGGCTGCCTTAGCAGAGTGCTCAACTCTCCACATGTGTGAGCACAGGGACTCCATGATGCAGGGAGGCCCTATTTCATGACTGCTTTATCACTTTCACCTTCGGTATGTGATTTTTTTTTTTTTTTTGGAGACAGGTTCTCACTGTGCAGTTCATGCTGGCCTCAAACTCACTATAGAGCCCAGGCTGGTCTCAAACTTAGTGCTCCTCTTGCCTCAGTCTCCCAACTGATGGATTACAGGTGTGCTCCACCACACCCAGCCTTCAATATGCAATCTTAATTTTCTTTTTCTTTTCTTTTTGTATCGGGGATCAAACTTGGGACCTTGCACTTGCAAGGCAGGCAGCCGTACCACTGAGCTAAATCCCCGGCCCTTAAGGCAGGATTTTGCTAAGTTGCCCCAGCTGGCCTTGAACTTGTAGTCCTCCTGCCTCAGCCTCTCAAGTAACTGGGTTTACAAGCCTGTGCCATCATCCTTCCAGCTCAAACACACAATTAATTCTAAAATCATCTGCAACTTCTCTTTATCTCCTCTTCCTGGGTTCACAACCCTCACCGCAGGAGGGGCACTGCCACGTTTCTCCAGCTGCAACATAAACATCTGTATTTCCAAGTCTAAGGAAATGAACGCTCCATGACCCTTTGCTTAAGGGATGTTCTATTTGTCATCAGTTTATTTTTTTTGGTTTTTTGAGACAGGGTCTCACTATGTAGTTGAGAATGAACTAGAACTCACTGTGTAGCCCAGGTTGGTCTTGAACTCACAGCGATCCTCCTGCCTCAGCCTCCTGAGTGCTGGGATTACAGGCGTGCGCCACCACGCCCAGCTGTCATCTGTTTATAACCCAGTGGATTCTGTCCCATAAACTGATTCCTGAAATCCAGATTTCATCCTGAACAATAGCAAACTAGTACATATGTGAAATTTTTCAGGGTTAGCGAGAAGCTAAGGATGTTTCCATTTGAAGGCAAAGGAAATCTGCAGCAAAACTGACTCACCCTTCAGAGGACAGTGTTTTCCTTTCTCACCTGTCTCAGCTGCTTCAGGTCAGACTTGTTTCCCACGAGAACCACAGGCGTGTCATCCGTGCGCCGAACTCGGTAAATAAGCTGCTTAAACTCCCGGACTTCGTGGAAACTCCTGCGGTCCGTGATGGAGTAACAGATGATGAAGCCTTCTCCTGCCCTCATGTACTGATCCCGCATGGCTGTGAACTCTGCCTGGAGGGGACAGGGGTCAGTAACTGCGCAGCCTGGAGCCTCAGACCAGCCGCATCTTCCAGGTGAGAGGAGAGGGGCCAGCGCCACCTCATGGAACGGTAAAGAGATTCACCCTTGACCTCTGTGTAGGCCTCCCGCCCCTTGCTGGCCGAAAACTCCTAGCGCACGGCATTCTGGGATTTAATACCTGTCCAGCTGTGTCCAAAATGTCCAGATTGGCAGGCTCATCGTCAATACGGATCCGGATTTTATAAGCATCTTCTACAGGAGAAAGGAAGGCCGTACCATTAACACACACAGGAGGATGTACCTATTTTAGGAGGATCACAAGTGTGACTCCAGCACGGGAACTTAGGGACACCTTAGGAGGCTGAGGCAGGAGGATTGCCGTGAATTTCAGACCAGCCTGGGCTACACGGCAAGTTCAAAGCCAGCCTGGAATAATAGCGAGACCCTGTCTCAAAACAAAACCCAGAAGGTCTTCAAATTAGTTAATTAATGACAGAGATAGGACCTAACCCAAAGCTGCTTTATTCAAAAGTCTGGGTACTTAATTATATACTATAGATCCTATTTATTTTAATACTACAGAAAAAGAAAAAAACATAACTTATATATATTTTGTTGGTTTGTTTGATTTTGTTTTTTGTTTTTTTGGTACCAGGGATTGAACTCGGGCCCTTGTGCTTGCATAACTTATATTTTTAAGATGATTCAGGTTATCATAATTCCTCCTTTATGAAAGAAAATTTCTTTTCTGGATACATTACTATTATTATTTTAAGAAAGACAGGTTTCACCGTGTTGCTCGGGCTGGTCCCAAACTGCTGGGCTCAAAGATTTTCCCTCCTCAGCCTCTCTAGTATTTAGAATAACCATACGTGACACTATGCCTGCTTTCTGTTATATGTTATTATAAAAAAAAACCTGTAAAATACACAAAAGTAAAGAAAAGAGAAACTCACTCAATATTTTCATTACTCAAAAGCAACTGCCACTTATATTCCAATGAACTTCCTACTAACAATTTTTATAAATTCCTGCTAATTCCTTTTCAAAGATGAAGAGCCCAAGTGTTTCTTTTCTTTTCCCAGCACTAGGGACTGAACCAAGGGTCTTTACACTTTTTTTTTTTCTCCCAGTACCAGGGATCAAACTCCGAACCTTGTGCTTGCAAGGCAGGCGCAGCGCCACTGAGCTAAATCCCCACCCCCCTCCCCAGCCCTTTGTAAAAAGAATGCGTTTATTTTGAGATAGGGTCTCACTAATCATTACCCTCGCTGTGCTCAAATGTACAATGTCCCGCTCCAACCTCCCAGAGTGATGGGATTGCAGGTGTGCGCCACCACACCCAGCTAAGTCAATGATTCTTAAACTATAAATAATGATCAGTTAGGGTCAATGAGCTGTGCAATCAACCCAGCGCGCTGAGACCAACATTAACATAAAAAGGCAAAAACTTAAAACACATAAAAAGCATGAGTGGGTACCACAAGTACTAAGGGCAATATAGTTTCATGTTTCAGTTTCGGATACAAACATGCTAATAAGGAAGTGCACACAAAACGTACACTTTCACACTTATGTATGTACTGGCTACAGTGCAGATTCTTCCCTCTCCGAGTTTGTAGCCAAAGTTTAAAACACAATAAACCGTCAATTCAGTCACAGCAGTCACCTTGTTTTTGTCTGCCACTGTTTCCAAACTCCTACCACAGTACAAAGCAGCAACTAAAGCCACAGAATTTACTGCCCCATCTGATAACACTGTCAGGAGAGCAGCTGACACTGATGGGAGACGGGATGGGCAGATTGAAAAACTACTTCATGAAGCTGGGTCTGGTGCCACACACCTGTAATCCAGCATGCAGGAGGCTGAGACAGGAAGATTATTGCAAGTTTGAGCCCAGCCGGGCTATAGAGCAAGCTCGAGGCCAGCCTCAACTACTGTACAAGGAGAGATCCTGTCTCAAAAAACAGAAAAACAAAAACCTACCTAGAGTAGTGCAGTGATAGGACACCTGTCTATGGCATGCAAGGTCTTTGGTTTGATCCCCAGCACAGAAAAGAAAAAGGAAAAACAGAGCCCAGGATTTAGCTCAGTGGTTCCATTGCCTGCCCTGTAAGCGCAAGGTCCCAAGTTCGATCCCGGTACCAAAAAAAGGAAAAACAGAGGAAAAGAAAAATAAAAAGTACCAAACAAATGAAACAACTAAAAAGTATCTATTATATGGAACAAATATATGAGTTTTACTTTGAAGAAAGGAGATGTTTCTGGAACTAAGTAAATAATCCTAACCCTGAAGTTTTTTGTTTTTGTTTGGTTTTGGCAGTGCTGGGCATGGAACCAAGCCCTCACACACGCTAGGTGAGTGCTCTGTGGGGACTGCACCCTCAGACCTCTAAACTCCCACCTACAGGGCAGTGTTCTCAATCTGCTCCGCCAGGGTTCGGGTGTCACTCAGGGTCACTGCGCTGGGTTGGATCCTTGGCACCGTATCCCCAGTCCCCAGTTCTGCTTCTATGCGCCCCAAATCCACACCCAACTCGCCGGCTCTGTGAACAGAAGCAAGAGCAGCAGAGGCCTGGCCAGGGGAAATGATTCCCAGAGTCCGGCGCCATGCAGACGCTGCACGGAAAGGACACTGTGCTCTCACACAAGGGTGTAAGCCCTGAGAACCCAGCTCGCTTCCTGCTGGTTTAGCAGTGACAGCATCGTCTGGTCTCTGTAGAGAATGGCAATTTAGAAAATAAAAAGATACAGCACACAAAGTGACTGAGTTGAAGACATGGAAGGAGACATCACTGTACAGTGAGTCAGGTATAAGGAAGTAAGTGGAAGCCTCTGGTGAGAGCCTCCAGAGCCGGCATGCGCGCACGCCTAGTTTTAAGGGTGCAGTAGGCTGGCTCTACTTGTTTTTCTGCTTCCTTTTGTGGAAGTTCAAACCAGCTGACTCACACTTAGTCCGTCTCAAGTCAGACCCTTCCCTAGGCAGCCTGTCCGCCTTCCCTGGTCGGACATTGCAATCTACCAAAGTATGCAAAGAAAGTTGTCCTGTAGTGCTCAGTACACGGCAGAAATAAAGACGACCTAGGTGCACACAGAGCAAGTTCGGAAGAAAAGAAATGCTCAGTTGCTTAACAACTTCTATGATATCATTGTTTCTAAACAAATCTGAACTAGAACGCAGAAAAGGGAGGGGCTTCCAATAGATTTGGGAATAGCCTTTCAGAACCCGCACTCAGCAAGCAGCTTCTTAGAGAACACTTAGGAGCCGGCCTGGGGGTCCGACTTACCAATGGTGGGGTCGTGGTCTTCCGGGAATCGATGGCTGATGAACTGCATGGTCATAGCTTCAAAACAAAAAACGAAAGTTAAGCCAGGCCCGTGACACAGGCCTATAATCCCAGCACTCAGGCTGCTGAGGCAGGAGGACTGACCTGAGTTCGAGGCCAGCCAGAACTACAAATCGAGACCCTGTCTCAAAAAGCAAAAAATGGGGCCAGGGATGTAGATCAGTGGCTCCGCACCTGCCTTGCAAGGGCAAGGGCCTGAGTTCGATCCCCGGTACCAAAAGAACCAAACACGCAAGCAAAGAACAACAGAAGAAATGAAAGTTAAAATCCTCCCGAAGGCGGGCGCCCTGGCCAGTGTCCCACCGCTGGTCGAGGTCGCTGGTGTCCCGTCAAAGGCGAACGCCACCTACCGCTCTTGCCCACGCCGCCGGCGCCCAGCATCACCAGTTTGTACTCCCG
>NW_022900945.1:55235186-55235494 GCF_012274545.1 Fukomys damarensis | reverse complement strand
AGCGGGGCAGGAACCCGGCAGCACCGGAGGCCGCCGTGCCCACCGTTTTCCAGGGTCTCCCCATCCCACCCTTAACCCCGGGACCCGGGCGCAGTGCTACGAGACGGAGACGGACCCGGCCCCGGCCCGGAACATCCGCGGGACCTTCTCCTTCGCAGTTGCGAACTCTTGGGGCTACATGCAAACTGGGTGCGTATGGGGGGAGCTGCAACTGCATTATAGCTGTTCATTTTAAGAAAAAAAAAAATTTTTTTTTTGAATTTTTGAGACACGGTCTTGCTGTGCGGCCCAGGTTGGCACTGACATCA
>NW_022900945.1:55210015-55228672 GCF_012274545.1 Fukomys damarensis | reverse complement strand
GCGGGGCAGGAACCCGGCAGCACCGGAGGCCGCCGTGCCCACCGTTTTCCAGGGTCTCCCCATCCCACCCTTAACCCCGGGACCCGGGCGCAGTGCTACGAGACGGAGACGGACCCGGCCCCGGCCCGGAACATCCGCGGGACCTTCTCCTTCGCAGTTGCGAACTCTTGGGGCTACATGCAAACTGGGTGCGTATGGGGGGAGCTGCAACTGCATTATAGCTGCTCATTTTAAGAAAAAAAAAAATTTTTTTTTTGAATTTTTGAGACACGGTCTTGCTGTGCGGCCCAGGTTGGCACTGACATCACCGCGCTCCTCCGGCCCCAGCGTCCAGGTGCTGGGATTACACTGCCCGCCTCCACTGGGTGCCCAGCTGTCTCCGTGTACGGATTGGTTGTGGAAGAAAAAGGACACACAGAAACCACAAGCAGAATATTTATACATTTATTTATATTGAAATTATGGTCTAATTATTTACAACATATAGGAAACCAGAGAATTAAGTTTGTACAAAGCCAGCCTGCAAAGTATTCAAATGTGCAAAAATGACAGTTCAGAATCCAAACTACTCCTGGTTTGGCAGACTAGCTCCTTCACTTGCACCCATCAGTATCTGATACAAAAAAGTTCTTTTGGCAAAACCTGTAATGCCAAGAAGAAAGAACAAGTTGCAACTCAGTCCAAGTCCACCATCCTATAGGGTGCAGTCAAATCTCTCTTAGCTGTGACCAGTTTCTGTGATGAGTTCTGACCAAGCAGTTGTCTCTGACCAGCTGGAGACACAGAACTTAGCGGGGCAATAAATACAGCAACGGCCATGTGAACAGACGTGCCCAAAGGTGCCGGCTTCACATCATCCCAATAGACAATGAGAGAGAATGTCCTTTTCCTATTTAGGATCCATCTGTAGCCAGTATTTTTAAATTAGTAAAATAGTATTTTTCAAAACAAAGAATCCAAACTGAAATAGGGATGATGATCTCTGAGAATTAAATATTGAAAGTAAAAGACAATTTAAAAACTACTTCCCTACTAATGAATAGTAAGGCTTTGTTTGTAACCAGCAAATATCAAAATTACCCAACAGTAGTAAAACACAAACAAATCTTTATGTCAGGGGTGTGGCTGTTCATTTGGAAAAGGCTGGGCCTTTCCGATACACATGGGTATCACCCTGCTGCGTGCAGCATCTGACAAGCACATCTCACTGACTGTTAGCAAAGCTCTGAGACACATCTGTGACCCTAAGTAAATTTTAACCGAAGTTAATGTCACTGCAGAAATAAAAATGTTTTAAAAAAAGAATGCAATCCCTTTAGGAAAAGGGACACTGCGTTTCTAACTTCTGCAAGGTGCGTGATGGCTCCCAGTGCAGGGCCCTGGTCTCGTGACGTCAGACGCATGCGTTATTGCTAAGAAGTCTCCCAGGTCAGAACCGTCCCGCTGCATTGCTTCCTACGGGGCCATCCAGAAGGGCATCTGCTGCTTAGCTCGCGGCTGTGATGATGGGTACTGATAGCCCAAACTCCAGCCCTGTGGAAAACTACTTGCATTTTTATGACCTCCATGTTCCTCCTCTTCATCAGATGAATCTGCAGCATAAGCCACCAAGCCAAATCCCTTCTCTGTAGTTTTCATCTTCTTGGCAGGATAATCTAGAATAGAAAAAAACAACCCCAGCCCCATCCCCCACCAAGGGGAAAAAAAAAGATAATACCATAAATTCGTTAATAAAAAAAAGATGTTAATTGTAAGTAGTTAGTTGGACACCATTTTGAGGTCACAGGGTCATGGTCACCCAAAAACGTTGAAGATCACACGAAAAACAGCACCAGCATCAGCAAATGTGAATCCACCAGAACCATGTAAGAAAACAGAGAAAGAAAAAAGAAACACACACACACACAAAAAAAACAAAACAAAAAAGAAAGAAAAGAAAAAAAGGAAAGTTAGCAAATGAAATCTCTGGGGGTTGACATTTCACCTTTTAAAGAGTTAAAAAGAAAAGAAGTCAAGAAGAGAAAAAATTGTATTTTTCTTGTGTTTTTACGATGACTATAGGCAGAGAACACAACTGACCCTGTGTGCTTGCAGGACTTAGGGTTCTGGGATTCTATAACCGCCTCAGCTACAAGGGGCTCAGCTCAGCTCCCAGTAGAAGGAAGATCCACCCTTCCTCAGTCGTAGCCCAGCGGCACCTTCCGGTACTCAGACAGCGCTGGCAGCAGAATTTTGAAATGCCCAACCAATCATTAGTGTCTCTCCTAGGGTTTTAATGAAACTAATGCTATGTATAAAATATAAATCAACTTTCTTCTAGACACTTGGTGGTTGAAGATAGAAGCTTGCATATATGTTGTCCTCATAAATTTTAAGAAAAAGGATTCTCACTAGCCAGTAGATTACAGAGGTTGGATTAAACACCTGAATGATCATCAGGTTAGAAAATTAACAGATTAGATCAGTCCTACTCCCCCAGCCGCA
The DNA here is from genome assembly GCF_012274545.1 of Fukomys damarensis. Classification (NCBI taxonomy): domain Eukaryota; kingdom Metazoa; phylum Chordata; class Mammalia; order Rodentia; family Bathyergidae; genus Fukomys; species Fukomys damarensis. The sequence continues at coordinate 55,226,188 of NW_022900945.1, read as the reverse complement.
CCCTACTCACCATGGCTCCCAGGCAAGGTCCCAGACCCACTCCTTTCATCAGACTCCGTTTTTATTCCAGTCACTGGGAAGGCTGGTGGAGGCATCAACTGCCTGTTGAAAGAAAGTAAATACTTCTCACAACTCAGATGTTTAACTTATCCAGTAGATCAGAGAAGTAGAATGTGCAGATAACCCTTTGTTCACTCCCTTCATTCCTCCAACCACGATTAAGTCTAACATTACAAAGCCTGTCTACAGAGAGAAGCCACAGCAAACACAGAATGAGCCGCTGTTCTCTTAAGATCAAAGTCACAATCTAGGAAAGGAGACTTCGAGCACTGGGTGTTCTCCTGAGCGAGCATCTCCACCCGTGGTACACTGTGTTCCTACAGCGGTAAAAACAGCCGACTGGGCAGTGTTTCTGTTCCCGCCTGCTCTCAGAAAACAGCTAAGATGCACACAGTAAAAGCACAGTGGTACCCTGCTTCACAAACTTAATTCTTTCCACAATTCTGGTCGCAAACCAAATCAATTTCTATAGTCAGGCTCAATGTTGACCTTATGGGGAAATCTGATTCTGTTCTTATCCAGCGACCCCAACCGTGGGATGAAATTCATGAGCCGAGGCGTCCCTGTGCATCACATGTCTGATCAAGTGAGTGCTGCAGCATTCACAGCTGCAGTGAGAGGCCTGTCATCTCCCACTGCTGCTCCCGTTACGACTAACGGGGGCTCTCTGATTCAAACGATGTCACTTCCATTCAGAACACTGACGCTCAAAGCAATGATCCCAACTCAAACACGCAACAGCTGACACATCCCTGGAACTGTCTCCCGACTTACCTGTCCCTCTCTCGCTCTTTGCCTGAGGAACTTGCTGGCTTCGATCCTGCGCCTTCGATCTCATTCTGACTGGAGAAGCCTGTACCTAAATTAGTCATATGAATGGGTCCATGCTATGAGCAGAAAAATACAGTGGCATTAGCAAATCTACAACTGCTGTATTGACTTCAGCTCCTTAATGTAACTGTCAAGTGTCTCATCTTTCTGACAAATTGCAATAAATTAAACTGCACTACATACTCTGGGACTTGGCAGTTAACTAGTCAAAGCAGTGATTTTTTTTTTTTCTTTTGGTACCGGGGATTGAACTCGGGTCCTTGCACTTGGCACTTGCAAGGCAGGCCACCGAATAGCTGAGCTAAAAGCAGGGATTTTTCTGTAGGACTCAGGCATGCTGTAATTCATTATCTTATGCTTTCAACTGACAGCCCTAACTCAACTGATTTTAAAAAGCCTAGCTATAAACTGTAAAAATGCTCTGGTATAAAGAATGCCTCAAGGATTCCGGAACCACGTACAGGTACTTCTCCTGATAAAAGTGCACCAACCATTTGAGGTGTCAGGGGCTGAGGCTGGGGCCTCAAGCATGCTAGGCAAGGGATCCACTAGAAAACTATTACCCCAGTCCTTATTCCTTCAGCAAGTGCTTTTCTACGGGAGGGAGGTGGGGAGAAGGAGGGTATTTTAAAAAGCATTCTCTCTTCTTTTTATTTAATAAGGGGCAAAGGGAATAGCATATTGAAAGCCAAAGTTTAAAACTGGCAGACTGATAGCTTCTGGTGAGATTTGTAGGAAAGTAAGAAAAATCACAGGCTTTCTTGAGCCTACTATATCAATACAGGGCAACACAAAATTCTACAGAAACCCCTCCAGACATCAGTCATGAGACTTCCGATTTATACTTTCTCATCACACTGATCCCAATGAGAAATCCCACTTTGAATAAATTAATTCCTCAAGAATAAAATCTTAACCTAAATGGATTCCAGAAAGCAGAAATCTTAGTACTAGGACAGCTGATATCGATGTAAATGCCTCTTTCTATGAAGGGAGAATACAGTAGGATAAGACAAGGAAAAGACAGGGTATTTTATTTAACCTGATATCCAAGAAGTCCAGATTCCTGTTCATCCGGTAGCTCCTCTGTGAATCGCCTCTTCTGCACCTGGGGCTGCGATGGGAGCGGTGGCTGGGGCTGGGGCTGGGGCTGAGGGCCAGCAGGCAGGGCAGTTTTGACAGGAGCAGCAGGAATGAAAGGACCACTCATTGGACTCTGGGACCAAAACAAGCCAAAGAGAAAACAAAGTGAGCGGCTGTCCAATTAATGAATAAGTAACTGATGGAAGCTACTGTAATGATCAGTAGGTATGTATCTTTCATCTTCCAGCCCTTCATCTCCTTCCTGTGTAATCTGGCAACAGCATTACCTAGCCTTCCCAACTTCATCCTAAGCCAACAGGAAAGTGAAAATCTACAGATAGTTCTTTGACTTTCCAGGAAAAACCAGTTGTGCACTTGGGGTATTAAGAGCAACATGAACATTAATAAATATAAGAACTTCAGCCACTTAGTTCAGAAGCCTCTTAAAGTCCTTTCGTTAATGTGATTGGCTCTTTTTACATCATGCATGCTGTTAATGGGTATGGCAGAGGCAATTTCATTTACTACTTCCATGGTTACTGAGTTACCATACCGACAAGTCTGACTAACGTTTTTAAGAGATTGTTCCAAAATGGAAACGGGGGCAACCAACACACAGTATAGACTAGTGAAAAATAAGCACATATAAAAGAAAGACTATTGTTAACAACTTTTATTTTTGAGCCACGATCTTGCTATATATATAATTCAGGCTGGCCTCAAACTCAGCAATCCTGCCTCAGCCTCCAGAGTGCTAAGAGTACATGTGCACCACCAGGCCCAGTCTCAAACATGTATTGACTGCTTGGATCATGGCAATGGTTGCAACCCTTTGAGATTTTATCATTATGTCCATTTTATATGTAAGGTAATTCAAACCCTAATTATGCTCAATTATACCCCAAGATCGCACAGCTCAAAAAGGGAAAGTCTGATGAACCCTGTCCATCTAACCACTTCCCACTGACAAAGGGCTGCAGCCCAAAGCTAAGAACTACAGATTTGTCTAAATATGAGAATAATTCGGACTAAGAACTATACACAGAACTTAGTTCATATACGTTTTTCTGGTAGTAGGGACTAAATGAAAGGCCTCTGCAGTGAGCCATATCCCCAGGCCTTCTTCCATTTTTCAGGCAACTGCTAACTTGCCTAGTCTTGAACTTGCAATATATGCCTGCCTCAGTCTCCCAGGGTCCTGGGATTACGGGTATGTACCACTACATCCAGTCCACATGCCCCCACACACTCCGCCCGTGAGACGGGTCTCACTGGGTAGTCCACGCTGGTCTTGAACTCACTATGTAGCTCAGGCTGGCCACGAACTCACAAAAATCCTTCTGCCTCAGCCTCCTGAGTGCTGGGATTACAGGCGTGCGCCACCATGTCCAGCTTATATGCCCTTTGTGTTACAAAATGTGCAACCTTCTTCAGTGCTCACAGCCCACAAGCAGTGAAGCTTGGCAATGGTTCGAGGCTGCAGTTCACTCTAGCATGGGTACACTATGAAAGGCCCACACGGAAGAGCCCACCATAAATCCATGACCATGCCATCAAGTTTCCCTGATGTCTCCAAGTATTATACATAAGCTACTCAGATGAGCTAGACATCTACTCTTTTGTAAAATTCCATTCTCACACAATTTATAAAACTTATTAACAGGGCCGGGGATTTAGCTCAGTGGCACCTGTACCTGTTTTGCAAGTGTAAGGTCCTGAGTTTGAGCCCCAATATACAAACAAAACATAGACCTATCAGCATTTACAATCTTTTTTTTTTTGAGACAGGCTCTTGCTCTGTAGTTCAGGCTGACCTTGAACTCGTGTCACTCCTTCTGCCTCAGCTCCCTGAGTTCTGGGATTACAGGTGTTACAACCATGCCCAACCCTAGCATTTGCAATTTTTAAGATTGGAAAGTTCATAAATCTCAGGCTAGGAACATCTGTTTATGTAGTGTTTCTAACATCAAAACTGCCAACTCACCTCCAAGCACTGAGAAGTGTGCCACCAGCCAGCTCCTTTTCCTGAGGACTAAGTTAACACTGGAAGGCGAACAGCAGGCAAACTGTGCCCACAGGATGGCGAAAAGGGACTCTGGCTTGCCACTCACTGTTATAAGTAAAATTCTAGTGGGAACACCTATGCTTACTTTGTAAACTTTGTCTACAGCTGCTTTTGTACTACAACAGAATACAGCAGCTGTGCAAGTCTATGTGATCCCAAAATCCTAAAATATTTACCATGTGGCTCTTTGAATACCCCCACTACTTCAGACGACTTGGTGACAAGAATTGTGAAAGTAACAACAAACGTTACAATGATGTATAAACATGTACACACTACAAAGTACTCAGGCTCATCGTGCAAACACACGAGATTGTACGGAAAAAAACAGCTCACATGACAAGATTTATTATCTGGAATTCCACCTGTCTCTCTAGTTTCCCCTAAATTCAAGGACAGCATGTTACAGACTGGCATCTTACCTGTCCCGTGCTAACTGGAGGTTGCACTTGTGTTATCGGATATTGTGTTGGCACTGGTGGGACTCCAGTAGGCAATGCTGGCAAGACTCCAGGTGCCAATGAAACAGCTGGTGGCACTATGCTTGGTACTCCGTAGGGAGGTTGAACTGGCTGCTGAGGAGGGGGAACAACAGGGTAACCAGACTGATAGCCATTGGATGGATAGTATGGTGGCTGAGGAGGGACACTACTTATAGCAGAGGGTTGTGAATAGCCTGAGGGGAAGAAAAAAAGCGTTTAATCAGCTGCAGCAGAATGAGACATTTTAGATGAATATTAAACTAATTGTCTAGGGAAGAAAAACACTGAGGCATGAATGGCTTTCCAAATTAACCTAAACTGAAGGGAACATCACTAGCAACCTGGCACAGTTAGTCTTACACCTAGTATCACTACTAGCAAAGTATCTTTAACACTTCAAGGAACATACCTGGTAAGGGTACAGCAGTGTTAATTTGATTCACAAATCTAGAATATTCAGCATGAACCTAGGAAAGAGGGGAAAACAAATTAACATAGGATGGGCACCACTGACTATTTATAATATAGATTTACATAGTTTATTCATAAATATATACATTATAGTTTTAGGACACACAAACTGTAATCCCAAATGTTTGGGAGGCAGAGGAAGTTTTTTGGGTACAAAGCTCAAGGTATATATACATTATAGTTTTAGGACACACAAACTGTAATCCCAAATGTTTGGGAGGCAGAGGAAGAAGTTTTTTGGGTACAAAGCTCAAGTCCAGACTGAACTATGGAGCAAAGCCCTGTCTCAAAAACAAAAATAAGAAAAGAAGGAAATACAGTGTTTGTAGATGGGGAGGGGAAGAGGGGGTGAATGGAGGACAGGGACAAGGGAAAAAATGAGAAACAAGACCTGTCATGTAGAGGTACAAGATCCCAACAATGAATGTAACTGTACTGTATCCCTAAAATGTAGCAATAAACCCAATTAAAGCTGAAAAAAAATTAAAAAATAAAAAATAAGGCCGGCATGGTGGTACACACCTGCAATCCCAGCACTCAGAGGAGGCTGAAGCCACAAGTTTAAGCCAACCTGGGCTAAATAGTGAGATTGTGTTTCAGAAACAAACAAACCTCAAAGTTTTTTTAAAAAGGGGAGAGTATATTTCCCAGGGACATAGCACAGTGATAAAATGCTCCTGGACAAACATTTTCATTGATGTCCTAGTCTAAATTTGAACAAGACAAACCTATAAACAACCCAAATTTTGGAAATCAGGAACATGTACAATCCTAACATCCCCAAACTAAACTCAATTCTGGGGTTCAAAATCATCTAGTAAACCACAGAAGTCTTACAGTTAAGGAAATGTGTGTTTCAGTGTGTGTGTGTGTGTGTGTGTGTGCGTGTGTGCGCGTGTGGTTTTTTGAGACAGGGTCTCACTATGTAGTTGAGACTGACTTGGAACTCACTATGTAGCCCAGGCTGGTCTCGAACTCACAGCGATCCTCCTGCCTCAGACTCCTGAGTGCTGGGATTACAGGCATGCACCACCATGCCCGGCAAGGAAACTTCTAAAATTGCTAGCACAACTACTAAAAATTCTTTATTTTTGGGGGTGGGGGGGGTAACGGGGGGATCGAACTCAGGACTTTATGCTTACGAGGCAGGAAACAGAACCACTGAGCTAAATCCCCATCCCAAAATTCATTCATATTTACTGGGTGATATGTTCTCAAGGAGCTCCCAATGTCTCCAATCCGTTCTTTTTTTTTTTGGTACTGGGGATCAAACTCACGCCCTCATTCTTGCGAAGCAGGTGCCAGACCCACTGAGCTAAATCCTCGGCCCTCCAATCTGTTCTTTACTTCAAATATCCAACTAAACTTGTAACTTCGAGTACCCATAAACAAAAAGATTATCAAGGAAATTATCTGATACAAGTGTTGGTAAATCTGGTAATATGCACAAAGCAACCACTAGCTTTCCAAAAAGGTCCCTCAAATACCAAAGAACACAAGGTTAGGGCCAGGGCTGTAGTTCAGTGGCACCATGCCTGTCTCGCCAGCACAAGGTCCTAAGTTCAATTCCTATATGGGGGGGTATAAAAGAACACAAGGTTGACCATAATTCAACCTGAAACCTGATTTTTAAGCGCCATCAAAGAACTCAGAACTTTTTTGTTTGGTAGTATTGAGAATGAGCCTTCTCACTAAGCCACATTCTCAATCCTTTTGTTTTAAAATTTGAAACAGTCTCACTACATCGTTAAATTGCCCAGACTGGTCTCAAACTGGTGACCTTCTTATCTCAGTCTCTCAGAGTGCAGGGAGGACAGGCACACACCACACCCAGCTAGGACCTAACTCTTAGATATTTGTTTACAGAGTGCAATGGAAGCCAGGGTGGTAGCACACTAATCCCAGCATGCTAAGGCAGCAGATTCTCTGCTTTCCAGGCCAGCCTGAACTAAACAGCAAGATGCTGTCTCAAAAAAAAAGCACAAGGAAAACCAAATAAGCAAGTATCCCCAAAACTTTGCTAATTTTTTGGGTTTTATTTTGTTTTCTTGGTACCGGGGATCAAATTCAGGATCCTGACTTTGCAAGGCCGGCTGTGGTACCACTAAGCTAAATCACCACTAAGCTAAATCCCTGGCCCTTGTTCTGGTTTTCTGAGACAGGGTCTCCCTATGTAGTTCAGGCTGGCCTCAAATTCCCACAGATCCTCCTGCCTCAGCCTTATGAGGGCTGAGATTACCAGCGTACACCACCACACTCAGCTGCTAATTCGTTTTAAACTGTCATAGCTCTATTGTACTCTTTAGACAGACAAGCCAGAGAGTGCTAACACAACCACTCCTAGGAATGATTCAAAGACCCTAAAAAGGGCCAGAGGTGGAGCTATGAGTGGTACAGTGTGCGCTTAGCAAATGCAAGACACTGCTGCAACACTCAGCAATGAAAAAGCATTCCAGAGAACGAACACTCTTATCAGGACCTTGATTTCAAGCTCCTGGCTTCCTAAAGGGTCACAGAGTAAAAGGCTGTTGTTTCAGTCCACCTAATTCATGACAATTTGGTATGGCAGCCCTAAAAAGCTAATACAAGTAGATAAAACATAACCCAAAAGAGAAGCAGCTCTTTTGAATGCAAACCAGAAATATAACCCATTGGGGCTAAAGTGAAGACATGTGTATCTGAAGTCAGAGATGCATGCTTAACACATGTAAAGCCCTGGGTTCAGACCGCAACACACACTCTCACACATGCATGCGCGCGCGCGCGCACGCACACACGCACACACACACACACCACTCACTGTTTGCAAGAGATTCTCACAGAGCTTCTTGGCAGCAGCAAGGCCTTCTGATTTAGGATGACTGAAAAAAAATATGAATCAGGAATTCAAAGGAGAGAAAAAAAAGGGTAAAAAGTTCTATATCCACTTTTCACATGTTTTTTGGGGGGTACTGGTAATTGAACCCAAGGCCCTTTGCACTGAGCTACATCCCAAACCTTTTCATATTTTATCTGAGACAGGGTCTCACAAAGTCCCTAAATTACTAGGGCTGGGCTTGACTTTTCAATTTTCCTGCCTCAGGGTGCTGGAATTACAGGCATATGCCACCACACCCAACCTTCATGCTATTTTATATATTCATTGAGCTCAAATCGAGGCCTCTGGAAATCATAAGGTAGGAACATAAGTAACACCATATAAGCCTTTTAAGATGTAACTAGAAAATAAACCTTAAAAAAGGAAAGAAAAATAAAAAACTGGTGGTTCATGGATATAACCCCAGCACTCGGGAGGCCGGGCAGAAGCATCACTGCAGTTCAAGGCCAGCCTAAACTGCATTGAGATCTTATCTCACTCACACACATACACTCACACACAGATGTTGTTAGTATCATGCAATTATCAAAAATATTTTAATGGTCTCTGGGTAATGATGCTTCTTGATATAAAAAATTTGAAGAGCGACCGGGGATTTAGCTCAGCAGTTCGGTGGCCTGCCAAGGACCCAAGTTCAATCCCCAGTCCCCCCCCCAAAAAAGACTATAAAATACTGTTTTCATATAAGTTATTTTATGCTTTTCACAACTCATTTAGGATCACAAACTTGTATAACATTTAATAACTTGAATATTAAATATAATTATGCTTCCTAATTCAGTTATTTGCATCAATTACTTATAAAGTGACTACTCCCAGTGTTTATGGAAATCTCTCGTGCTGCTATGAAGCCGACTTACTCTTGTTCCTTCTAAATCATTCCAATCTACAGACTATAATTAACAAGACTAAAATGCGCTCCACCCACCCAGCCATACCTGATGTAAATATACATAGGCTCAAAAGCTTCTCGGCCAGATGCTGGCTCAATGCAGCCCGAACCTTTGCCCCGTAGGAAGACTTTGGCACCTGTTTCAATCTGAATGTGCTGCAAATAGGAGCAGCCTGGACCTTCCACCTTCTCCTTGACATTAAATGTGGGCACAGCATGTTCTAGACCCACAAATAATTTATCTTGAACATAATGCATCTGTAAGAAAAGAATACATCAGATATAAGAGAATACAAAATTAAATCCTAACCTTATAGAAAATTATTATACAAAATACATTACTCCTTCAGATACTTCAGATCACTTCTAGAAATACCCCTTTTAATTTCTAGGAGACACTATCAAGGAGCTTAATCTCAGTGAGAACTTCAGGAACGTGTGGCTCGGACGTGAAGCACCTGCCTAGTACTCTAGCAGATATAAGGCCTTCAGTTTGATCCCTAAACCCTGAAGGAAAAACAGAACAAAAATAAAGCCTTGCATGTTTACATATGTACCTTACCTACAACATAAATACTTTATTCTGCTGAGCAAAAAACATTCACAAGGCAAAAGCTAGGATCCAATATTCAGAAAGCACAGCCTCTCAATCCAAAGCTACAGCAAGGACAGCATGCTGTAGACCTGGAGCAGTGTTGGGTAGTACAGTCAGCCCCATGACTCCCTGCAGTCTGGGCTGCTCTCTCCAACCCTGTTCTCTAGGAGGAGTGTATCAGCAAAGTCTTGCTTCATCAGACTCCGCCTTCTTGGTCCTCCAGTGGTCACCAAGTCTACAAATATAAACTGAACCACCCTCTTCACTCTTAGGTGCACACCCTTCGATCTAGCCATCTTCTTGCTGTATTAAATCAGAATGAGGACATGTTCGTTATATCTTAAAATCCTAGAGAGTACATAGTAGACTACCAATAGCAGAGAGCTCAAGCTGGAATTTCAGCATTGTACTTTTTCTTTACCATGTACTATATTTAACGTGCAGCATTTTGATAGGAACAATGATCCCTAGCCAAAACATACCCCTGACTGGAAGGGGGGCTTCTGGCTAACTGCTGGAGACAGCTGCGTAATGGGTGCTGGCTGGTGATAGACAGTTACTGTTGCACCATTAAAAGTTGGACTTGTTCCTGTCGCAGCCTTTACCACCCCATTGGTGATAATTTCTTTGATCCGGTTTACAGCTCCTAGGGAAAAAACACAGACAGTAAGACACTACCAAAGAAATGAAGAATCAACTATTATCCAGTAATGGGGCAGCCAGACATGGTGGCTTATGCCTGTGATTCCAGTACTCTATGAGGTTGAAACAGGCGGACTTCAAGTTTGAATTCAACCTAGGCATTTTGAAAAGATCTTGTCTCAAAATAAAGACAATGAGAAAGAGCTAAGGATATAGCTTAGTGTAGAGCTCCTGGATTCAATCCTTAGTACTACTAGAAAACGCGCACGCACGCGCACAGAAAGCAGTGTTGAACTACTCAAGCATTAACCCATTGCCTACATTATCCAAACATGTGGCTCCCCAACTCTCTAAACACCAGTACACAACGGGATGTAACTCACAAACTAGAGCAGCCCTCACAGCTCTTACACATAGCTCCTACTCTGACCTTCAGTGTTATATAAGTCACACATTACTTACTGTCCACCAATTCCCGGGTCTGGCCTTGCACATGAAGATACAACGGACGATCCCTATAAAGGGAGACACAAAAGGGTGAATACAGACTGCTCAAACCAGGGATGAATGGCTCAACAAACTTAAACAGTTTCCAAGTTACTGGAAAAAAAACAGAGTTGTTGCTAGCTACCTTTTTCATTTTTTGGTTTTTTTGAGACAGATCTCACTGTGTAGTTGAGACTGACCTGGAACTCACTATGTAGCCCAGGCTGGTCTCGAACTCACAGCGATCCTCCTGTCTCAGCCTCCCGAGTGCTGTGATGACAGGTGTGCGCCACCACGCCTGGCTACTTGGGGGTTAACTTTTAACCACAGGAAAAATATGTTCCCCACCTATAAAACTAACTTTTAGAAGATAGCTAGCAACAATAGCCGGGCGTGGTGGCACACACCTGTCATCCCAGCACTCGGGAGGCTGAGGCAGGAGGATCGCTGTGTTTGAGACCAACCTGGGCTACATAGTGACTTCCAGGTCAGTCTCAACTACACAGTGAGACCCTGTCTCAAAAAGCCACAAAAAAAAAAAGCTAACCACCCACATCTATTCACACGGGCTCACTAGTGCTATTCCATCAGTGGAAATAACCTAAGGTTCAAGAACAGGATGCAGTTCTGTAATCCCAGCTACTGAGAAGCTAAGGCAGGAAAACGGCAAGTTCAAGGCCAGTCTGAGCAACTTAGTGTGGACCTTAGTTCAGGGGCAGAGCAGCCCAGGTTCCATTCCCAGCACTGCAAACAATGCCCAGAATTCTTTTTATTGTCTAATAGATTATAGGCAAATGCGGCCCTGGTGATACAAAATAATGAGGAAAGTGATAGTGGGAGCTGGGGATATGATTCAGTGGGACAGCATTTGCCTAGCCTAGGTGAGGCCCTGGGTTCAAGTCCTAGTATAACAGAAACAAAGTGATGGTGAGATACAAACTTCCTAAAAGGCCTACATTAACTGAGAACATTCTGGATTCTGAAGGTAAAGACGGTTTAGATTTAGATAACAATAAAGATCATGGTCAGTACCCACATACAATTATAAAAAGTTCCAAGCTAACATACAAAAACAACTATGACTAAGGTCAAAACAGTAGCTACTACATACACAAATTTAAAATAAACTCTAGCCAGGCATGGTGGTGCATGCCTGTATTCACAGCACTCGGGAGGCTGAGGCAGGAGGATCACTGCGAGTTCAAGGCCAGCCTGGGCTACAGAGTGAGTTCCAGGGCAGTCTCAATTACATAGTGAGACCCTGTCTCAAAAAATAAACAAACAAACAAACCCCTGGTTTGCTGCTGGAAGCAAACTTTGCCTTCTAAATATATTTAGTTAAAGCTGATAAATGTTAATTTCCTGCTGGAAGTGTAACTCCATATACAGCCTGTGCTTAGCATATGAAAGGCCCTATGTTACATCCCTAAGCACAAACATTAACAACATAAAATTTCATTTTCTAAGTATAACTGGTGGTAAAGTGAAACTACAACATTAAATCATGGAATGAAAGAAACTAAATAGATTAACCAGATTACCTATAGACTACGATCATCACAGAGGCAATAAAATGAATTTTCTTCTTAAAAAAGGCAAGCAGCAGAAAGGCAAGAGCCAAATCCCCGGCCCCAACGCATTCTTCTTAAAAAAAGGGGCTGGAGATGCCTCAATGAAAGAGCCTGTGCTCAGCATGTGTGAAATACTGGGTTCAATTCCCAGTAGGGAATGAAAGTTGGTTTACAATAAAATATGAGCCTATTTATGGGGAAACTATTTCTACAGAGTAAGTTTAGAAGTCTGTGTATTAAATATTAACCATCATCTTTTTCTGTATCTGTGAAATAAAAACAGAAAGCTGGGCATGGTGAAACATGCCTACGATCCCACTACTTTCAGAGATGGAGGCAGGAAGATCACCAAGTCTGAGCCCAGCACATGCAAGCTGACAAGGACTAAAAGGAAGGAAGGGAGGGAGAGGGAGGGAGGGAGGGAGGGAGGGAAAGAGGGAGGGAGCTCAGTGCAAAAGGGTTCCATCCCAATTCCACGCCCACTGTGATGGGAAAACAAGTAGTTGCCAACATTTCTTATAATTGAGATTCCCCAGGGGCTCAGCAGTTCGGTGGCCTGCCTTGCAAGCACAAGGACCCGAGTTCAATCCCCAGTACCAAAAAAGAGATTCCCCAAATTCTGCCACAATACACATGTGCACACATGCACAAAGACTCACGTACAGCCTCCCTCAAGCTACTAACCAAACACACTACACATACAGAAATGTGTGTTGAGAATGGAAGGCAATGTGAGCCATATGCCAGCCAGTCCCAAGCCGGAAGGTAAGCGTACACACCCTGGTCCCACTTTGGCCTTCTCTTCAGTTGTCATGAACCTCCCGCGGGTGGACACAGCAGCCCCACTAAGTCGACTGATCTACAAGGGAAATTTTTATCGAATTTTATTTTATCATCTGATGTAATCACCAAAGCATCACAGCATACCCCATAAACGCACACATAAAGCCCAACTCTGATTTAGGTCAATCACCCAAACTCACTGAAATGTGTGTTCCACGTGTATTTGGAGATGTCTCATTCCCACTTCCCTGCCCCTCCCCAGAGCTCTGACCCTCCACACCTCGTCCTGAGTCTGTCCTCGGGTCAGCAGGTTCCGGCACGTCAGAGGCACATCATTGATTTCTACTTCAGCTACCACAAGGTCATCCTTGCTTTTGTTGCTAGTTAGGCCTTTTCCAGGGGCTTGAAGCTATAAAAAGAGAAATTAAAAGGTTTATATAACATCTTTTAGGTGTCCAGTTTGCAAATATCTTCTCCAAAGTTCCACCACCTCCCTACCTTTTCCTTTACACCTGCAACACATTTTTACTGCCATGCTTCATAACTGAAATAAAAGGGACACAAATTCTCATCAAATAACGATAGTTAATTCACCAGAAGGCCATCATCAGATTCCTTGTAACCTTGGCCCTGTGTCTGTGTTCATGGTCCCATCAGTACAGAAACTATATAAATTAGGAGTTGCAATCTCTAAAAAGAAAATTTAAAAGGCCAAGGTATGATGCTTTACAGCTCAACTGATTGGCTGGCCGTGCATGTAGGAAAACATGGAAAGCAGACAAAATGCACACAATCCACAGGCCTCAGACATGCAACCGGCAACTGCCTTTGTACAAACCCTAGTCACTACATATCCAACCCAACTAATCCATCCTTACAATGCTCTCCAGCTAATCAATTATTCCCTTCCTCTCTATTAGAAGAACAAAGAGAATGGATGAAAAGCTAGTCCGATCCTAAGGCCTGAACTGGTTCCAATTTAAACTACAAACAACTTCAAATAACTGAACTTGAATAGTATCTGAGAAAATGTTATGAAGACTGTATTCCTGCAACCAGTGTCTAGCAAATCTGCTCAAGCAAGGGAAGAAACTGTTTACATTCTTATTTTTATTTATTTTTTATTTTTGTTTTTTTTGAGACAGGGTCTCACTATGTAGTTGAGACTGACCTGGAACTCACTATGTAGCCCAGGCTGGTCTCGAACTCACAGCGATCCTCCTGTCTCAGCTTCCTGAGTGCTGGGATTACAGGCATGCGCCACCACACCCAGCTTGAAAGATCATTCTTTAGAGAAACAAACATGAATGTGATTAACACCAGTACTTTTTTTTTTTTGGTACTGGGGAAAGGCAGGGCTTTGTGCTTGTGAGGCAAGCAACAGAACCACTGAGCTAAATCCCCATCCCTGACCAGTACTAAGAATATGGATATTCAGGCCAAATGTGGTGGTGCACATCTATTAATCCCAGCTACATAGGAGCCTGAAGCAGAAGAATCACAAGTTCAAGGCCAGCCTGGGCAAAGAATATTCAGGTAGTACTCCACCTTTGCCAATGTGTTCTTTTTCTATATGGGCCTTAGCAATGGGCACCTGATTCATTAAGATATTTGCAAACTATAAAAACATAATCAAGGGCGGGGGATTTAGCTCAGTGGTTCCGCCGCCTGCCTTGCCAGCGCAAGGACTGGAGTTCGATCCCCAGTACCAAAATAAATAAGTAAATAATTTAATAATTTAATTAATTAATTTTTAAAAATATATTCAATATTGCATTTTTATTCACTCAAAGTTCTCACTAATTCTGTAGAATTTTAACATCCGGAGAGATTGTGACTTACTGATTAATACTCCATAGATCTGGAAGGTCACTAATTAATGCATTTCATAATTTTTTAGTTTTTATTCCATGTTTACAGTAATGATTAAATTAATTGTGGAAAGCTGGTACATGTATGTAACACATCTTCATTCTTTTTATGCCCCCTGCCCCCTCTTCACCTCCTGGTTAAACACTACGTTTTCTTTGAACTTGGGATCTTGTGCTTCCGAGATAGGTGCCATTCCACTGAGCTAAATCCAGGGCCCTTGCATTTTAAAATATTACTTCTTCAGAAATACAACAGGAGGCAATCTTAAGCCAAAAAAGTCTTTTCAAACAGTATCACAATATAACAGACTACACTGGAACACAATTCTTGATTTTTAGGCAAAAGTTAAACATTTATTTGTATGGTAATTTGGAAATCACTGTTTGTACCCTTGGACAAATTACTTTATATCCATGAGTTTAGTTTTTCTTAATATTCCTTAACAAAGAATTTTCCCCCTTGTTGCAAAGAATTTTTTAATTTACAAAGCATGAAACACTAATACACACCATTGTTATCTTATAGTAAGTCTTGCATACCATGACAGAGGTTTCAGTCTTAATTGTAAGGTTCTACTTATATCAGCAATTTTTATAAAATAACCAGTGTCTTCACTATTTCTATGAAAGCAACAAAATCAGCCAAAGATAAATTGACCACCATCTTAGCTCATGTTTAATTCCATTTAGACGTTAAGTACCTATATATTAATTAAAGATGATAGTTTAAAGCTCATGTGTTACCTAAGTGCTTTTTCTTTTTTTTTAATTACTGGGAATTGAATCGAGTATCTTCGCTCTAAACTCTTCTTAACCCCCCTTTTAAAATTTGAAAGAAGGCGTGGCTAGTTGCCCAGGCGTGGCTCACACTTGCAATCCTCCTGCCTCTGCCTCCCAGAGTGCTGGGATTACAGGCCTTTGATAGACAGGACACCTGGCTTTGAACTTTTTGTTGTTGTTGTTGGTTTTAAATTTCAGGAAAAAAAAGCCACTTATATCCAAATATATCACCATACTTTAAATGATTAGATGGATAGAGCTGAAACTCCACTAAGTGCACAAGGACAAAATAAACTATTTGGTCCGTGAATGTAACGAGTCCGGTAAAAATTACCTCTTAAAAATGTTATGACAGCCGGGGATTTAGCTCAGTGTCGATCCCCGGTACCAAAAAACAAAAACAAAACAAAACAAAACAAAATGTACGACAAAATACCACCTGAAATGTTCCAAAGCTAAATGATCTTTAAATTACTGTGCCCATTTTCTCTTTCAACACAAAAGGCCCTGCGATTACAGGATTACACAAAAAGTATGCTGTGGCTCAGACTGGTCGAATACCTTCTCCGCGGCGCTCTGGGTCGGTTTCAGCTTCCCTTTGGCCATGAGCATGGCATTGATCTTGGCAGCCACGGCGGCGGCGGCATCCAAAGCTCCCGAGGGAGCAGCCGCAGCGGCCCCTG
>NW_022900945.1:55188536-55209740 GCF_012274545.1 Fukomys damarensis | reverse complement strand
CCCCGCTGCCGGCGACCTCCGCACCCGCGGCCGCTGGCGGGAGAAAGAGAAGAGGGGCGGGGGCCGGCTGGTCCCATTTGCTGCGGCGCCTACAGGCAGGGAAGAGGAAGATATGTGACCGTAAAGCTTCGTTTATGCAACGTCGCCCTTACTGCGCCTTCGCACCCCTGTTTACCAGGGTCGCGTTCCACACCCATCTCCTCCCACGTACGAAAGGTCCATCTCCCCGTAGACAATCACATCTCCCAAATGCCCACTTCTTCCAACCCCCTCCCCACTTCCACTTCCTTTCTTTATCGCCTACCTCCAAAGACTCCACTGGACGTCGCACGCCCTCGCATCGGCCTTCTCCCCGGCTCCCTCCTCCCTCGGGTCCCCGCCGGCCCTTTCGGGCCCTAAGGCCTGCCGCGGTCTCCTCGAGGTGCGGCCTTCCGGGAGGAACTTCACCCACCACAGCCCGCCACCCGCACGCCGCTCCCGCAGTCCCTCCGCCTTGCCCAAGCCTTCACGCCAGCTAAGAAGCCCTCGCCCACGAAGCTTTCTTTACCCGCCAGCTCCAGGATGTGTCGCGCTCCCCGCGGACATGGCGACCGGCTCCACTCAACCACCCGCCAACTACCCCGCTGCCACCTCCCCGTCACTTCCGCCCCAACTCCCTGACGCACAGCCTCTTCCGGTCGTGAGTCCGCGCGGTTCGGGCAAGAACGTCGATTCCGATTGGACACTCGGAAATTTAAGGATGATTTATAAGGCCCGGTAGGGCGAAACTTCCGGTTTGCGCCTTTCCCTTAAGGAAAATGGCCGCTTTGTCTAATTTAAAAGTGGACTCGGGAGCAAGAAGAATTCATCTTTGTTGTGGGCAAGCTGGAAGACTAGAAGACAATGCGCACGATTCAAGGAATAAACGGACTTTTCCCCAAATTCATGTTCATGAATATGGAGCCCCAGCCTTGGCTGGGGTGAAAGTCTTCCTGCTGTTTTTGCATACCTCATCGTTGAACTACCTATTTAGGAAAGGGACATGTTTCATTGTAATGGTCAATGGAAGAATCTAGTTTTGCTGAGTATGGTGGCATAGGTCTGTAATCCCAGCACTTGGGAGGCTGAGGCAGGAGGATCGCCCTGAAATCAAGGCCAGCCAGGCTACACAGCGAATTCATGGCCAGTCTGAACTACATAGCAAGACTCGGTCTCCAAAAACAAAAACAAACAAACAAAAACTGGCTTTGTTTTTTCCACTTATATGGGCCTAGCAGGAGATACACTTACTGTATATAAATATGAATAAGATGCAGGCCCTACTTTTCTGTGGCCTCTCATTATAGCACACGGCCAAATACATAGGTGTATGATAACCAAAAATCAAAAGCTGGGTGCGGTGGCTCATGCCTGCAATCCCAGCACTCGGGAAGCTAAAGCAGGAGGATTGCTGTGAATTTGAGACCAGCCTGGGCTACATAGTGAGTTC
Organism: Fukomys damarensis; assembly: GCF_012274545.1. Classification (NCBI taxonomy): domain Eukaryota; kingdom Metazoa; phylum Chordata; class Mammalia; order Rodentia; family Bathyergidae; genus Fukomys; species Fukomys damarensis. The sequence continues at coordinate 55,208,272 of NW_022900945.1, read as the reverse complement.
CAGGTCAGAGTCAACTACACAGTGAGACCCTGTCCAAAAAAAAAAAACAAAAAAACAAAAGTTTCGTCAAGACCAAAAGAACTTGGAGAAACGCAGGAGTAAGGTGAAATAACAAAAGTTTATTGCTAATTAGCAAGGCCAGCTACAAGGAAACAAGTCCTCTCTGGTCTGACCCCGAGCTGTGGTTTTTTCTGAGGTTATGTGCCTTATAACAGGGTGGGTTATGAGCTCAAAGAACATCAGCACAGCGGGGCTATCTGTATCTCTATAGGTGGCAGGGGAGACTGGGCATGTTAGCATGGGAACAGGCAGATTACATTTGAATTGAATGCTGGAGTGGGAAAAGGTTTGTGGTTTAGAAAGCACCAAAGAGTACATCCTGTAAAAATAGCTCCAGTAACAACACATTCAGGAGGTTTCAAAAGAACGACTAGTTTTCACAGAACATTAAGAGTACTGAGCAGGTGACTGGAATTCAGGCTCTGAGTGCCTCCCAAATCCCTCTAGGCCTCACAGCGTGGAGAAATGACCACTCAGAAAGAGGTCAAGGCTGGGTCAGAGATTTAGGTCAGTGGTGCCACCGCTTGCCTCACAAGCACAAGGACCGGAGTTTGAGCCCAGTTATCAAAAAAAAAAAAAAAAAAAGGCCAAGGCTTTAAAACCATGGCATTGGAATCACCATTTGGCAACAATTATAAGTAATTGATTTTGACAAGACTCATCAGTTGGGCATTGTGGCACAGGTCTACAATCTCAACACGCTGGAAGGCTGAGGCAGGAAGATTTCAAGATCAAGCCCAATTTGGATAACTTAGTGACTTTGTGAGACCCTGCCCCCCCAAAAAAAGTGCTGGCAATGTAGATCAGTGCAAAGGCCCTGGGCTCAACCTCCAGCACCTCCCCACCAAATCAGCTAAAAGGTATGGTCAAAGTTAGAGGAGTAACAGGGCATCTATATAGTCTCAAAGTATTTCCTCCAAGTCTCAGAGATACTTATTAATTACAAATGGATAATACTCCCTCTGCATCTGTGAATCCACACGGATGTGGCTTTAACTGTATGACTGAAGTTAGCACCAGCAGTGGCCCCTTTGCGAGGCCCTTAAACCGGATGTGCTGAAATGGACACGCTCCTGTGGTACCCTGCCGCATCCACACAGCCAGAGCTCAAGCAGTGAGGGAGTGTGGGACAAGCCCAGCCAGAGGACGCTCTGCACAATCGCTGGGCTGTGCTGCTGACACATACATGACATTGCTGGCTGTGGTGTCCGCGTCTACCCCAGCGTTTGGGAGGCCGAGGCAGGGCATCACATTGGAGCCCAACCTAGGTAATTTAGCAACTTAATGAAGACCTGTCTTAAAATAAATATAAAAAGAGCTGGGGACATAGCTCAATGCAGAGGGCCTGAGTTCAACTTCCAGTACTGAAAATATATATGACATTAAAATATGACATAAAGGGCCGGAGATTTAGCTTAGTGGCTTGGCTGCCTGCCTTGAAAGCACAAGAACCCGAGTTCAATTCCTGGTACCAATAAATAAATAAATAAATAAATAAAGTATGGCATTAAAAAAGCCCAAAGAATCATTCTAGATTAAAGAAGACTAAAGAAACTTGACAATTCAATATGATGCATGAACCAGGATTTCTTTTCTATAAAATGTATTAGAGGGCAACTGGAAATAAGGTTTCCATAGATAATAGTATTCTAGTGCCGGATGTGATGGTGCATGTCTGTAATCCCAGCACTCAGGAGGCTGAGGCAGGAAGATCGCCCAGAGTTTGAGGGCAGCCTGGGTTACACAGTGAGTTCAGGGCTAGCCTGAACTACAAAGGGTGACCCCGCCTCTAAAAAAAAAAATAGATAAATGGAATTACGTCAGACTAAAAGGCTTCTTCAGAGCAAAGAAAACAATTAACAGTATGATGAGACAACCCACAGACTGGGAGAGAATGTTTGCATGCCATGCATTTGGTAAGGAGTGAGTATCCAAAACATATAAGGAACTCAACAGCAAGGAAATAACCTGATTTGAGAAGCAGGAAAGGACCTATTTAGACTTTTCTGAGAAGATATACAAGCTAAGCATATGTCTATAATCCCAGTACTCTGGGAGTCAGAGGCAGGAGAATTGCAGGTTCAAGCCAAGCCTGGGCAGAAGGTGACTTAGCAAGACCCCGTCTCTCAAAATGAAAAATAGGGCCAGGAATGTAATTCCATACAAAGACCCTGGATGCAATCTCCAGTAAAATAAATGAGTAACTTTTTAAGAATCAAAAAAACTACAGGGATACATTAAAAGACAACCTTTTGGAGTTTTTCAAAAGAAAAAAAAACATGAACATGAATAACAAAAGAAATTATTGAAGGCCACGTCTTCAAAGGTCTGCACTGAAAGCACCACTCATGGTAGCGAACTGCGCTGCTAACTCGAAGAAACTACTGAAGGGCTGATCCTGCCTGCTGCCGGGGGACCTGCCGTGAACTTTCAGGGAAGGCGGCCCATGTTCCTCTTTCAGCTGGCACCAGAACTAGGGCAGCTGGTGACACTGCCCAGGTTGGCAAGTCTGGCGATGCTGCAACAATGCAACAATGCTGGCTTCTGGGTGAAGATACCCTTTCCAGGAGGACAGGCACGTGGGAGTGTGACGTGGTCTTCCGGGGGCCGCCAGCTGCGCCACGGCTGCAACTCTGTTGGCATCTTTGAAAGATCACCCATCAGGAAAACTGACGGTGTGAGCGCAGCGAGTGTTTGCCATGACTGGACAGCTTTCTGGTTGTTGTGGTCGTTGTTTTGTACCAGGAATCAAACTCAGGACCTCACGCTTGCCAGGCAGGCACGGTGCCACTGAGCTACATTCTGGCCCTGCACAGCTTTCTGATTTTGCTACTCAGATCAAAGAGGCTGCTTCTGAATATCAGTCTGCACTGCGTCACCCAGAGGGAAACACCGGCTAGCCAGAAAATGTCATCGGAGCTTAACACGCAGCGGACGTGATTAGAACTACCAACCACGTCGAAGTGCCTGCCTTCAGCTCTCGTCTGTGTGTGCAGCTCTGAGAGAAGGTGGATGAAGATCACACACATCATTTCTTACACACAGAAGTGAGATGGCTTTATGGAAGGTTGTGCCCTCATCATTTTTTAGTTCTTCGAGCTGCTCCAGAAATTTCTTTTGAGAAAATACTCGCCACTGGCAGCATATTTCAGGGACACAGAACGGTTGCAAAACTTGCTTATTCATGGGCCATATTAAAGCAGCTCTATAATCTCTTCAGGGGAGTGTGAGAACTGTGCCAGAATTGGCAGACACAGTGGCCGCATTCAAAGCCAAACTGGAACCATGAGGGTAACGAGTGAACAATGGGATTTTTTCTTTTTCTTTTTTTCTTTTTTCTTTTTTTGGTACCTGGAACTGAACTTGGATCCTTGCATTTGCGAGGCAGGCGACGGCAGCACTGAGCTAAATCCCTGGCCCATGTTTTGTTTTGTTTTGTTTGGTACTGGGGATCAAACTCAGGACCTTGTGCTTGTGAGGCAGTGCCAGAACCCCTGAGCTAAATTCCCAGCCCAACAGTGGGATTTTTGATGTTTCAAACATTACCAGACATTTTGAAAGACACTGAGCCGGGGCCTTCTTCCCCAGCTAGCACACGATTCCAGCTTTCAAGAGTTTCAGCAGTATTTCCCAGCCACAACTGGGAAGGGATGGATCCATACCCCTGTGTGAATTAGTCGGGTGGATTACCTGTGTGCTACAAGAGGATTTACTGCTTGAGATCACAAATGATGGCGGCCTTAAAGTATATTTGAAACAACTCCAAATCCCCATAAATTCTGGATTAAAGTTAAGGTGAACTATCCCAAGATTGCACAAAAGCACTGAAAATCCTGCTTCCATTCCTAACCTCCTGTCTTTGTGAGGGCAGGGATTTCCCTCAATGACAGCAACCAAAAGGAAACTACAGAGTAGGCAGGACGTGAGCCTTGCTTTACTGCACTTGGGTGCCGCTCTATTCCGTCATCCGCACGTGGGACCATCTAGTTACAAGGAAACAAGCTCAGGTTCCCACTGATTCTGATTTATTTCACTATATGCAATGATAGTAGAAATAAAGTCCATAATAAAGGTAGTGCGCTTGAAGCACCGTGAAACCAGTCCCTGGTGCCAAAGAGGCTGGGACCACTGCTTCTATGCCTTCTTCTAGCCCGTGCTCTGGGCGCTGTTCCCCCACTCTGCTTCACAGAACCCACAAACCCAACAGCTCTCCTCCGCTGCACCCTTCACCCTGACGTTCTTGCCTTGGAGCCAGATGACCGTGGACTGAACTCCCTGAAACTGTGAGCCAAACTCCATCTTTCCCCCTTCAAGCTGTGGGTGTTGGGTATTGCGTCTCAGTGACAGGCGAGGCGGCTGACAGACCTGGCTGGGCTAGGATTGAAATGATACTTTCCCCAAGGATTTCCAGAACCAAAGAGTGGGTGTAATCACCAGTGCTAAGGTGTCAGAAGTAGCACAACTCTCCCAACTGTGCTCAGGAGGAGCAGGCAGAGGATCTGGTCTGTGTGGACACACAGGAGGGTGCAGCACCAGCTTCTCTGTCAGGGAAAGCAGCAGAAACAGACATAAGGAGCCCGTAAAAGGATAGAACTTGCTTCCTACTCCTTTGTCGTCTCATTACCTCATCCGGATCCACTCGGGTCTACTGAAATGCACCAGTCGGGGTCCAGACCCTTCAGGCCAACATCCCCATCTACTGCACGGATGTTGGGAGAGAAGGTGGAGACGGGCAAACGCAGGGTAAAGGGTTTTCAGTGACTCACATAACCGATGCCTTCCTGTCCTTGGACAGCCATCTGTGTCATCACGGTTATTTCTGTGCATTGCCAGGCACTCAGGAGGCTGAGGCAGGAGGATCACTGTGAGTTCAGCGCCAGTCTAGGCCTGGGCTACACAGCAAGACCCTGTCTCAAAACAAGAAAAAAGAAAAAAAAAAAAAAAAAAAAGAGCCACCACAGAAAGCCCTAAGGAAAGTGAGTAGGTAATGGATCACAATCCAGGAAGAAAAGAATTTAAGAACACATAAGAAGGGACTGGCCTTGGCCAGGAGAACATTTACTTCTTTCTAAGAATCCAAAAAGTTCCCATAGTGGGGAGGGAGGAGAGGGAAGGGGTGACAAATAGAATTACAATGTGTTATGTACACATACCAACTCCTCGGGAGAAACGGAATCATTGTGTACTGTGCACATACTAATAAAAATTAAAATTAAAAAAAGAGACTGGTAAAAACGTTCCCGTAAATCTATAAAAAGACTGACTTGATTATCGGTAGCCATGGTAAGAAGTAGCTACCAGAATTGTTTTATAGTTGCTGAGTCCATTAGCAGCTTCCTGAAGTGTACGCCCTCCTGGCAGTGTGGTCTGATCTCTAGTCAGCCAGCCGCGGAGTCCCGGCCCATCCACAGCCTCTCCAGGGCGGCTGGATGCCACAGTCAGTCTCCCTTTGTACATCGCTGAAAATTCACCCCTGCACGCCATCTCCCCAGAGTCACACGAGGAGAACCTCTGCGGTCTGCTCCTCTCAGAGCCATGGATCTGCCAGCCTCTCTCTCCTACCACAGCAAACAGCGCACGTAGTAAACATGACCAGGGTGTGTGTCGTTACAGAAACTGGAGCCCCAGCTCAAATGGCCTGCACAGCAGCAAGTGCATCCTCTCTCCTAACTGGAAGCTCAGACAGCGCAGGCTCAGGTTCTTCTGCCTTCTGTCTGACTTGGCCAGCGTGTGGACTGGCAGCAGTCACCTGCCAGGTATCACCTATCAATTAGCTTCGGCCTCGGCTCCTGGACCAATTGCAGTCAGCAGAGGTCATGAACTATACCTAAACCTACATGTTGCTGTGCTGCCTCAAAAACATAATCTTCCTGCCTCAGCCTCCTGAGTCGCTGGGGTTATAGGTGTGCACCACCACACCTAGCATAAAATGGTGACATCATTATTGGATCGAACTAATCAGAATCCATCTGCCCCTGGAACTGGGGATAGAATTAGCTTCTTCCAAGCCATCTGGACTCAGAGGAAAAGTGGATACTGGGACAAAATTAAGTTTTCTGGAAAAGAGGAAGGGGAAATGGATGCTGGGAAGGCAACGAGCCACACTGACGGAGCTACTGGACCTTCTCCTTGCACGCCCGCCTGTCGCTATCTTCTGTGTCAGACACCTCATCCCGGTCTCCAGGAAGCCAAGTCTCTGTCCAGCTGCATGCGGGGTCTGCTACACCCAGAAGATTCACAGACGTTTCAACCTGCTTCCTCTCCTATGTATCCTCCTCCTCTTCCTTTCCCCCTTTTTTTCCCACTGCTAGGGATTGAATCTAGGGTCTCTGTACTGAACTGCATCCCCAGCCCTTTTCATTACTGAAGTTCTGAGACAGAGTCTGGCCAAGTCACTAAGCTGCCCAGGCTGGGCTCCATTTACAGCCCTCTGCTTCCGCCTCCTAGAGTGCTGGGATTTCCTTTCTCTCTTTCTGTCCTGAGGATCAAATCCAAGGCTTTTTGCATGCTAGGTGATTGCTTCACCACCAAGCTACCTCCCCAGCCCCTCCCTGTGTTTTCTAATCTTGAAAGTGATACATTTAACTCATCCATTCTTTCCCACAACCTCCGTGCACTTCTTTTCTTTTCTTGTTGGTGCTGGAGATCAGACCTAGGGCCTTGCATATGTTGAGCAAGCTTGCTAGCGCCAAGCTACACCCTCAACTTTCCTTCCTCTTTTTTATTTTTTATTTTTTAGATTTTTAGTACCAGGGATCAAACTCGGGACCTTGCGCCTGTGAGGCAGGTGGCTGCACCACTGAGCTACATCCCCAGCCCCTCCTTCCTTCTCTTAATGTCTCTTGATTCTCCCTCCTGAATACAATTCGCGTTCCTTTCCTTCTCAACTTTCTACCTCAGCCTGTCTATAAAACCTCCTAACTGATTTTCTTCCTGCCATGCTCAGCCCTCTGGAATTGTGCTTTATATTTTCAACAGGTAGAGACTTCTAAAAAATTAATCTAATTCTGTCACTGCTTATAATATGCGGGTGGCATCTGGCCCACGGGATAAAACCCAAGTTCATCTGCCTGGCTGAGACCCTTACAACCTCCTGCTTGCCTCCTCCTTCCATCCTCCCTGCCCTTGTCCCGAGTGTGCGTGGCATTGTGCTCACTGTGCCACCTCACTTGAATTTTCCCAGCTCTTCATACCGGTCATCATCCAATCCCCCAACCTAGCCCCGGGGATTGAACCCACGGCCTTTGCACCAAGCTACATCCCAGCCCTTTTTCAGTTTTTGTTTTTTGGGGGGTTTTTTGGGGGGAGGGGTTGAGACAAGGTCTCACTGTATAGTTGAGACTGACCTGGAACTCACTGTGTAGCCCAGGCTGGTCTCGAATTCACAGAAATTCTCCTGCCTCAGCCTCCCGAGGGCTGGGATTACAGGCCTGTGCCACCATGCCTGCTTCCCTTTTTCAGTTTTTATTTTGAGATAAAGTCTTGCTAAGTCACTAAGTTGCCCAGGCTGGGCTCTAAATTGTGATCCTCCTGCGTCAGCCTCCCAGGGTGCTGCGATTACAGGTATGTACCTTCCCCTTCGCTTGCCCTGAGTCTGTAATGGAATTGTTCACCCGAAACGCCATTTCCCTGGCAAACGTCTACTGGTTTTTCAAGATTGACTCCAACAGTCATCTCTGTGACTATCCCAAGTAAAAGCAAGTACCTCATCCTGCAAGCACCTTCTGAACTGTAAAATCTTTAACATATCAAGTTTCTATTCCTTTTACGAAAAGCATTTTTGCTTTCGTTTGCCCCTTCAATGGGTGAGCCCCCTGAGGGAATCCTCTTCATGTGTCCCACGCCTGTGTGGTGCGTCCTGTACCAGTGCCTGGTAAGTGACAGGGCTGATGGGAGATCTTTGTGGCGCAGCACAGCCTGTGCTAGGCGCCAAGGGCAACAGGGTCCCGCTGCGGACTTAGCTAGAGCTGTCTGTCACCTATGGAAGACTTGTTTCCATTGGTTTTAGAGGAGCAGCTCTCAGCTCCAACTCTGAATCTCCCCGAAACTCACCCTGAAGCTTACAGGTGGAACCTCAAGGGGTGAGCGTGATTGTTTCCGGTGTAAAATTGCTGTGAATATATTTGTGTGCAGATCTCATGTGAACATCTATTACTTTCATTTCTCTTGAGTAAATGCCCAGGAGTAGAATGGATGGAACATACAGTAAGTATGTTTAACATTCAAGAAAGTGCAAAATTGTTTTACAAAGTGATTGCATAATTTTATGTTCCCACTGGTGGTTTTGCTCTTTTAAAAAGTCAGTTTGCTGCCACCTGTCTCAAAAGTGCAAAGACTCAAGTTCAATCCCTGGTACCAAAAAAAAAAAAAAAAAATTAAGTATAACTTACCACAGTAATTTTGCACAGGGGATGTAGCTCAGTGGTTCTGCCACCCGCCTCGCAAGCACAAGGACTCAGTTCGATCCCTGGTACCAAAAAAAAAAGTCAGTTTGGCCAGGCATGTAGCTCAGTGGCAACTTGCCTGCCTCACAAGTTCAAGGCCCTGAGTTTGATCCCCAGTACCAAAAAAAAGTAAGTTTGTTGGGCTTGGGATGGTGGTGCACACACCTGTAATCCCAGCATTTTGGGGGCTGAGGCAGAAGGATTAAAAGTTGGAGCCCAGCCTGGGAAATTTAGCCAGACCTTTTTTTGTGTGTTTTTTGTTTGTTTTTTGAGACAGGGTCTCACTATGTAGTTAAAACTGACCTGGAACTCACTATGTAGCCCAGGCTGGTCTCAAACTCACAGAGATCCTCCTGCCTCAGCCTCCCCAGTGCTGGGATTACAGGCATGTGCCACCACACCCAGCATAGACCTTGTTTTAAAATAAAAAGTAACAAAGGCCTGGAGATGTAGCTCAGTGTGAAGGCCCTGAGTTTAATTCCCAGCACTGAAAAAAGAAAAGTTTTTCTCCTCACTATTGAATGTTAAGGGTTCTTGAGGTATTCTAGCTATAAGTCCTTTATCATGTCTATAATTTGCAAATATTTTCTCTCAGTCTGTGCTTCTTTTCATTCTTCTAAAGTATTTTCAACAAGAACTTCATAATTGCAGTGAACTCTGTTTTTTTTTTTTTTTTTTTTTTGTTCTGGGGATAGAACTCAGAACCTTGTGCTTGTGAGGCAGGCGGTGGAACCACTCAGCTAAATCCCCAGCCCAGTTTTTCAATTTTGGGGGTGTTATGAGGTTCAAACCAAGGAGCCATCTAACACGGCACTACACCCTAGCCTCCCTCTTTGTGTACTGAAAATTAAACCCAGGGCCTGCATGTTGAGCTACATCTCAAGCCCTTTTTCATTTTTTTATTTTGAGACAGGGTCTTTCTAAGTTGCTCAGGCTGACTTTGAACTCACGATCCTTCCATCTTGGCCTCCTGAGTAGCTGAGATTACAGTCATGTACTCTGCACTCAGCCAGCTTTTACATTTTGCAGGTGGCACTGAAGGTCAAACCCAGGGCTTTCACACTGAGCTACCTCCAAATCCCCTTTTTATTTTTATTTATTTACGTGTTTATTTTTTGGTACTGGGGATCAATCTCAGGACCTTGCACTTGTGAGGCAGGTGGAGGAACCACCGAGCTAAATCCCTGGACCCCCTTTTATTTTATTTTATTTGTTTTTATTTTTTACTTGCTTTATTTTACTTTTTAATTTTGTATTAGTCTGCAGGACGTGACGGTTACATTCATCATGGGAAGCTGGACGTGTGCATACACAACGCATCTTAATTCTTCTGACCCTTTCCATTCCTCTTCTTTGCGCTTTCCCCCTTCTCTTCCAAGTCCTTTTTAGACTTTTTAAAAAAACTCTGAGACAAGGTCTCACTAAGCCATCCAGGCTGGTCTTGAACTTGTGATTCTCCTGCCTCATCCTCCCAAAGATCCAGGATCACAGGCATATGCCATTGTGCTCAGCTAATTTTTACTGTTACGGATTATACTTTTTTCTTTTTATTTAGGTACCAGGGATCGAACTCAGGTCCTTGCACTTGCAAGGCAGGTGGCAGAACCACTGAGCTAAATCCCCAGACCTCTTTTTTCTTTTTTAAAAGTCAGTTTGCTGCACTTGCAGTCAGTTTGTGCTTGTGAGGCAGGAGTGGCACTATGAAGCTAAATCCCCAGCCCCACATTATACTTTTGATGCTGTATCTACGAAATCTTTGCCTAACTCAAGGCCATAAAAATTATATATACTTGCATATACGAAATATTATATATAATATTTTATATATTATATATATAATCTCTGGACAAGCTGTCAGTGTCTGTCTACACATTGGTATGATTTCCCTCTACAGCCACAGAGCTCCCAGGGGCTGGAGCTCCTGACACTCAAGAAGGGCAAGGGGCTGGACGTGGTGGCCCACACCTGTAATCCCAGGACTCGGGAGGCTGAGGCAGGAGGATCGCTGTGAGTTCAAGACCAGCCTGGGCTACATAGTGAGTTCCAGGGCAGTCTCGACTACATAGTGAGACCCCGTCTCAAAAAACCAAAACCAAAACAAAAACAAAAAAAAAACAACAAGAAGGGCAAGGGATGAAAGGTGGAAGACGAACAAGAGTCACATTCCAGGTATGGAGACCTTTACTGCAGTCCCTTCCGCGCCACCCTTCCCCAGTGGCCTCCAAAGGTCATCGTCACTCTGCATCACAAGAAGTCCAGCCAGCTGCCCTCACACGTGCCTCCCATCTCTTTATTTCCTCTGAGGAGGGTGAGCGTATTTTATTTCTCTCCCCAGCACCCAGCACAGTGCCTGGCCCATAGTAAGCATCAGAGAAAGAACACTGTGGTTAGCGAATGGACAAATGAAATACTAGAAAAGGAGGTTCCGGACATGGCCAGTTGGTGGCATCACCTCTATAAATGACCACAAGGGGCTGCTGATGGCCTCAGACCAAGGGAGAAGCTTTAGGGCAGAAATTCATAAAGGTTGGGGGAGGAAAAGAAAAGGATTGGCGGACCGGATATTTTAGAGACAGCAGAACCTGGAATTCTGGCCCAGCTTCTTTTCCTGAACCCAAGGGAAGACCCGGCAAACGCATGGAAACTGTCTTAACTGCTAGACTGGCAGCTGATTCTGGGCAAGAGGCAGATGGCCTAGCAGAAAGCCACGCGGGAGCAGTCTGTGCGCTGGGTGCGGCCTGTGGTCTGATAGGGCCTGGGTGGGTGCTCCCTGTGCCAGCCCTTTCTCACCTCTCCCTGGCTCAGACAGCTGACGACCTCTGTCCTGTGGGTTTCGTAAGCCCAGCGCTGATGTCCGGAACATCAGATACCAAGCTGCTCAGCCGCAGAGGCCAGGTGCTGACTGCAGTGCTGGGGTCCCTGAGAAAGCCTTGCTCTTCTGTGCACCCTCTTTCCCTCCCGTGAGCGTGAGAGGACAGCTAGTGAGGCACTTGTCACATCCTGGGGAGAAAGGGTGCGGCTCGCAGGCCAGAGCTCTAAACCCAGGCTCACGCAGAGCGGGGCCACTACTGAGCCCAGCTCCTCCGACCAGGGTGGGAAAGATGAGGCGGGGTGGGCGGTGAGCAGCACAGTGGCTTCCCAAGCCAGAGCAGGCGGGAATGGAGGCCAGCCAGGGACCTGCACCAGCCCAGGCCGGAGTCCCCAGTGGGGAGGCAACAGGAAGCGGAGACTTCCTCTCCTCCTCCCCTCCCTCCCTGTTCTTAGCTCCAAGGTCACTTGCTGCCGAGATGAATTCCAACCTGTGTTTTAGTTGGCACAGCTCCCTGGGCATGACGGCAATGGCTGCTCAGTGTCTTGCTTCCTTCCACCATAAACACCCCAGAGTTCTTTGAAATAAGTCACTGCAAAGACATAGCGCTGTCTCGATGCGTTATGCACAGGTACCAACTCCCCACGATGAATGCAATCATTATGTACCGCATATGTGCACTGAGAAAAGTTTACTAGAAAGTGCTGTCTCGCGTGTAATATTTCATCACAGCAACCCCATGAAACAGACTTTTATCAGAATTTCTCACAGTTTAGTTTTGTTTCGGTGCGGGGGATCAAAGCCCAGGACCTGGCACACCTCTCTGTACTGCTGAGTTACACCCCCAGGCCCTGACAAAAACATTTGAGACTGGGTCTTGCTGTGCTGCCCAGGCTGTCCTTGAACTCCCAGACTCAAGGGACACCACTGCCCAGTCCTGGAGCAGCTGGAACTGTGGCTGGCGCCACCATAGCCCTAACTCCTGAAGCTGTGGGCCAAGAAATGGGTGCAGGAGAACTGAGACTCACCCGAGGCCCTCAGTCAGGAGCTACAGGGTAGGACTCTGAGCCTGTCAGGACCTCTCAGACCCTGGCCCTGCCCTGGGCCCAAGGGAGCACATTGGGCTCCCTGCTGAGTAGGGCGCTCTGGTGGGGCTGCAGTCGTCCTGGGTCAGGCAGCCCCAGGCTCTGGTCCTGGGTTGTAGGCTTAGGGCTGCCCTGCACAGTGGAATGATTAACTCCCCAACTTCCTTTCTCTGCACAGAGCCCTTCTTAAACACAGGCCCACACACACGCTCCTGTGCACCGCCTCAGCCCCTGCTCTCTGGGCCCTGCCCCACCCCCCCAGCTGATCTCGCCCAGTGGGAAGGGACAGGCGGGTCCCTCGTCCACACCCCTCCCTCCAGGTGTGGGCATGAGCCTGGGCTTTGCAGCCAGAGGCCCCAGCAAAGCACACAAAACACTCTGGCCCAGAGCCTCCTGCGGAGAGCCGGAGGTGGAACCTGCCCGTCTGGCAGGCACCTGCTGGCCGCTCCACCTGGAACCAACCTCTGCTGCCTGCGATGCCCACACCCAACATCTCGGTCCCGCTGCCCACGTTCTTTTGGGTCAACGCCTCTGGAGGAGGGGTGCTGGGTGCAGACGATGCCACACTGCCGGTCGAGTTCTTCGCCCTGAGGGTCATGGTGGCCCTGGCCTATGGGCTGGTGGGGGCCATCGGCTTACTGGGGAACTTGGCTGTGCTGTGGGTGCTGGGTAACTGCGGTGCCCGCCGATCCCCTGGCCCGCCTTCCGACACGTTTGTCTTCAGCCTGGCTCTGGCAGACCTGGGGCTGGCGCTCACCCTGCCCTTCTGGGCAGCCGAGTCGGCGCTGGACTTCCACTGGCCTTTCGGAAGCGCCCTCTGCAAGGCAGTCCTGACGGCCACCGTCCTCAACGTCTACGCCAGCATCTTCCTCATCACAGCGCTGAGCGTCGCCCGGTACTGGCTGGTGGCTGTGGCTGCAGGGCCTCGCACCCACGTCTCACTCTTCTGGGCCCGCGTGGCCACCTTGGCGGTGTGGGTGGCAGCGGCCCTGGTGACGGTGCCCACGGCCATCTTTGGGGCCGAGGCTGAGGTGTGGGGCGTGCGTCTCTGCCTGCTGCGGTTCCCCAGCAGGTACTGGCAGGGGGCCTACCAGCTGCAGAGGGTGGTCTTGTCCTTCGTGCTGCCCTTGGGCATAATCACCACCAGCTACTTGCTGCTAGTGACTTTCCTGCGGAGGCGGCAGCGCCGGCGGCGGGACAGCAGAGTGGTGGCCCGCTCGGTCCGTATCCTGGTGGCCTCCTTCTTCCTTTGCTGGTTCCCCAACCACGTGGTCACTCTCTGGGGTGTCCTGGTGAAGTTTGACCTGGTGCCCTGGAACAGAACCTTCTACACTGTTCACACCTACGTCTTCCCGGTCACCACCTGCCTGGCACACAGCAACAGCTGCCTCAACCCCGTGCTGTACTGTCTGCTGCGGCAGGAGCCCCGGCAGGCCCTGGTGGACACCTTCAGGGATCTGCGGTCCAGACTGTGGCCCCAGGGCCCGGGCTGGCTGCAGCAGGTGGCCCTAAAGGAGGTAGGCGGCCCGTGGACAGCGAGCATCCCCCGGGACAGTGGCGGTGCCAACATGCTTGCAGAAGTGCACAGGGGGGCACCCGGCTGAAGGGCGAGGCCCCACTCTCTCCTCTCTCCAGGACCTGCGCGACACAGGAGCCACACATCCTAGGGACAGCTGCCCTCCCGGCCAGGCCCTGGAGTCCCAAGGCAATTCTGGTCTCTGATCACCAACCCTGGGCGCAGGGGAATCAGGAGGGCGGGGCCCAGGTCGGGGCTGGGTGTGACAAAGCTTGTCTCTAGTTGGAGGTGGAAAAGAAGAGGAACCGAGAATAAACTTCTGGATTACCCACAAATTGTCTTGATTTTTTAATTGTTTTATTTATTTTTAAATTTTTGAGAGAGGATCTCACGAGGTTGTCCAGGCTGAGCTGGAACTTTCAACCCTCCTGCCTCAGCCTCCCTGGGATTACAGGTGTGTGCCACCATAGCCAGCTCATTTTCTTGACCTTTTATCCCAGTTCCAACTCCAGTTTAGCGTGGGACATTTTTTACCCTGTTTTTGCCTTCTGCAAGAATTTCCAAGCTATTTCCCTTACTGGGTCTCGGCTAACAGACCCGGGGTCCATGCCCATTTCTCCGTGTGCCTCCCACCCTGACTTCATGGCAGGTGCCCTTTCTCCTCTTCTAGTACCAAGACCCAAACTGCCCTCTCCCCTGGCCAGGTGCCTGATGCCAGCAGAGGGCTGTCTCAAAGGCTGTACCTGCCCTTTGGAAAGGTGCCCGGTGCGGTCTTGCCGGAACCCCTGACACCTGCCAGACCCTGGATATCACGCCTGGTGCTGATTAGAAGTACCCCCGTTTCCCTCGGGGAATTAATACGAGGAATTAAAAGGAGCCAATGACAAGATAATGCCGTCGAAGAGGTGGTGAGGTGAACAGAGGAGACAGGCAGGAAGGGTTTGGGAGGAGGCTGAAGTCGGGCCACTGGTGTGGGGGCCGATCCTCCGCCCTACTGGCCCCTGCGCCCGCGCCTGGACCTTGGGCAGATCCCGTACTTCTCCGTGTAGCAGTGTCTATTCTGTAAAATGGGCTGTCTGGCAGTCACAGTAAAATGGAGCAGGACGTAAGGGGGCAGCTGGCGAACCAGGGAAGTGGAGGAGCTGGGAAGTCCCCCTTTGGAAGGATTCCGCTCCCTCTGGAATAATGGAAGTCTTACAGAGTGAACTGCGGGGGTGTCCCTCCCTGCAGCACCTCCGGAAGGTGTATCAGCAGGGCAGAAGGCTGCCCTTTGATTCCCACAATCATCATAACCCATCCATGATGTCATTAGAAGGCACTTTCAGCCTGGCATGGTGGTGTACACCTGTAATTCCAGCAGTCTGGGAGGCTGAAGCATAATTACTCGTTTGAGCCACGCCTGGGCAATTTAGTGACATCGGTCTTAAAATAATTAAATGGGGGCATATAACTCGGTGTGGAGGTTCTGGGTTTAATCAGGGCAGGCCTAGTAGGGGGGTGGGGGAGAGGAGAGGGAGGGAAATGGGCGGAGCTCCCCCCCAGCTCTGGCCATCTCCTGACCCAGGATGACACTGCTCCCCCAAGGTCCCAGAGCTGCAGCGCCCCCTGTGGAAAGGAGGTCACAGTGCTCAGGCGCCCCTGCCGGTTCATCGGATTGCCAAGACGTTCTGAAGAGCCACCCAATTCACAACGCATTAGGCAATAGGAAAGAGAGTTAATTAGCTTCTTGGTGTTTAATTTCCTCCCTTTGATAATGTTTACACTGGTTCTAAAACTCCTGGTCTGTTCCCAGCCTATTCAGGAAGGCAGAAAGTCCTCCCCACCCCAGCAGCTCCTGGCAGGCCTGGTGGGGCTCCGGATATTGGCTCCTCTGGGGGCATCTCTGCTTTATAGGACCCGGAGGTAAATATTGACAAAAAGTACACAGGTCCAAGTTGAAGATGCGTGAGTGGCGTGGACCTGCCTCCAGAGGGGGAGGGAGCGAGGAAGCAAGGGCGCAGGGCCGGGAACGCAGGCCAGACCCCGGGAGCCTGGACCCTAGGAGCAGAAAGAGGTTCTGGTGGGAGGCTGGGCCCTAGCTCCCTTGGGCACAAAGCCATGGAGCGTCGAGCCTGCAGCAGCAAGGACAGAGGTTGACCGAGTTCTCGAAAGCAGGATTAGGGCGGGAACAGGGACAGAGCAGCCAAAGATGGAAGGGGGACCTGGCTGTCGGGGGCGGCAGACAGGAGGGGCTCCGAGGAAGGGGCGAGGGAGTGTTGCTCCCCATCATCATCCCGGACCTGCAAGGGGCTGAGGGGGAACCCACACTCCCATCTCCTGGTGGCCTTTGGGGTGAGCATCCCCCCATTCCTACCAGTCCTCCACCTTACAGGTGTGGTTATCAGCTGGCCAACGTGGAGGGCAGCCGCTGAGCCCTGTGCGGCATTTGAAATGAGCAGCAGCTCTGGAGCTTTCCGGCAGAGTACAATAGGGCCCAATGGAGGCCCGGCCCCCCCACCTTGCCTACCCTAGCCCGGCACGCGGGATTCCCACGAAGGCTGAGAAAACACCTTGTAAGGGCTGTGTGCCCAGGCCTGGAAGGGTGCTGGCTGCTGACTGTGCAAGTTCAGTTCCTCTTTTTAGCTGGGGTCCTGAGTCCACTTCCTTCTCACTGTACCCTAGAGGGCTCCAGCAGGCGCACAGCTGGAGCCGCTCCCCACCTCCGTCCTCACAAGACCGCGTACAGGGGGTATCAAGCATGAGAAGCGAAAGAACCCAAAACAAGAACTGCCATCAGCTCTTTCTTGCAGAGGCAAAGAGCAAAGGGGTCAGCCCAGGGCTCTGCCGCTTGGAGACTCCAGGCCAGGTGGGGGCTGGCTCTGAAAAGTGACCCCAGGGAGATGGTAATGGTGCACCGCAGGGGCCACCAGGCCAATGAGACTTCTGAGCAGTGTACAAACAGGATGAAAAGTTTTCTGGACCGGAGTTCCAACAGCCACTGGAGCCGAGGGCTGCTTCGTTTTGTGCCTGTATTTGTGAATTTGCAATAAAAGATTCGCAGCGGTTTCCTTTCCTCTTGTCCACTCTCTCCACTGAGGAAGACAGGGCTACGGGTGAGGAACTCAGCTCACTGCCCGCTCTCTCACTATGGCCCGGGGGAACTGCAGACATTACGAGACAGTACCTCATAGGGTTTCAGGTCTTTAATGTTCCCTGCTCAGTGGTGTTCTTTTTGTTTTGTTTTTTTTAGAACAGTCAAATTGGCAGAAAAATTGGCTGGAGCTGGTGGGTGCTGCCCATTGAAAAATCCCCCAAATTCATGATGAGGTTTCAAGTCACGGCCGCTGAGGTGGGCGGTGAGGCCAGGGTTTGTGGAGATTTCCCAACCCACCCTAGAACTTTCTCCAAATGGCTAACAAAGAGGTCGGAATAGGAGCCCTGTGACCGCAGACGGTGGGAGAAGTGTCCCCCACCTCTGACGTTGAGAGATGTGGAGATAGAAGGGTGTGATCTCTAATTGCCTATGTCGTCTCTTAAAAATATAAAACACGTGCAGTTGGCTTTGGTACAAAAAAAGAAAACAACAAAACATTCTGGTCCCTGTGGGTTTTTTCCCTCAACCTCAATAAACCATTACGGCTGCCCTGATCACCACACCATCCAGGGGGCACCCCAGGGGGCAAGTCATCTCCCTGGGCTTCCTGGAGGATGCAGAGGGGGACAGCAGGAAGAGGGGAAGGCGTGGGAGAGGGACATGGCTGCTCATAGCCCTCCTCACAGGGCCAGGAGTTCCTGTGGTGCAGCCTTCTGTCAGAGGTGGGCCCTGCTGGGGACGGTCAGGACGGGCCCAGCGGCTGCCGCGGAAGCCTGAATGGACCGCAGTAGTGTAAAAGGACAAGGGCCCCGATCCCTATGGCTTGGTTCCCATGTCCCTGGTCCTTTAAATCTCCCCTCTCCCACTAGAACTAACAAACAATAAATAAATAAATTTTCCTAAAGTAGAGGGAAGAAGGCGTGACAAACTGGCATCTGTGGTGTAGGTTTTGGATGCCACCAGGGGGACTGTGACCTAAATCCCCCCGTTTCCTAAATGGCCCCCGGTGTCCAAGGATCCCAAGAGCTAGCAAGGACAGTCAGCAGTTCTTTCAAATGCTCCCGCGTCACTGGCAGGCTGCAGTCCCCGACACCGGCCCCAGCAGTGACGATCTTCATGGGGCGCAGCAGGGGCGAGGGCCCCCTTAGCTCTCAGAAGCCAGCAGCTCCCCATCACGGCTCTCTGTCTCCTCGGGGATGTCCTGCATTCGGGTGAAGTCTGAGGGGCACAGGGGAAGCCAGCTCATTAGCCTCTCCCTTGGGCACCTGCACCCTACACTGACACCCTACGCCTGCCAGCCTGTAGGCTGGGGACCGTGGGGCTGAAGGGATCCTTGGGAGGCAGGAGACCTGGGTCTACAGAGTCGGCAGTGCCCCCAGAGAGTCCGTGGTACACTCCGGAACTATACAGAGACACACGTGGCTCAAACAAATACCAAACAGTTTAAGACGCTAACATGGAATCACTGTAGCTTTTTGGTTATTTAGCTTTTTCCAAACCAAAGGTCTTACTTTTTTTTTTTATAATTTATTTCAGCTGGAAAAGTTTAGGGGCTGGGGGCCTAGCTCTGTGGTACAGCACTTGCTTACAATAAATGAGGCCCTGGGTTTGATCCCCAGCACTGCAGATTAAAAAAAAAAAAAAAATGGCAGGGGCCACAGCCTCAGCACTTGCTTACAATAAATGAGGCCCTGGGTTTGATCCCCAGCACTGCAGATTAAAAAAAAAAAAAAAATGGCATGGTGGCCACAGGCCTATAATTCCTGCACAAGGGAGGCTGAGGCAGGAGAACAGCCATGAGGTCAAGACCATCCTGAACTACACAGTGAAACCATGTCTCAAAAACAAAAACCATGGCTGGATATCACCAGCTACTTGGAGAAGGAGAAGCCCCTATAACACGACTTCCTAGAGTTCCAGTGTGCACTCAGCCTCAGAGAACAGGGAGTCACTTCTGTCTCTCCCAAGAGGCCCCTGTGGCAGCTCCCACCCAGGCTGCTGCCCACCACTGTCCCGTGCTCAGCACCGCCAGGGCCTCACCTCGTGGACTGTGGGGTGGAGACAGGCGGCTGCTCCCCTCCTCCTCACTGCCCGTGTCAGGGTCACTGCTGTCCTGCAGCCGCTCCTCGGGGCTGCCCAGCTCCTGCCGCTCCCGGTCCTCACAGGGTCGGTGTGCAGAGCGAGTGGTCACGGGCAGATCCAGACGGTCATGGCCTCGGCTGGGCTGCACAGGGCATTAAAGCAGCGGCCAGACTGAGCAGCATGCGGACTGCAGCTTCTGCTCAGTTGGGCCCCGTGCCCTCTGCTGTGCTCCCGGGGTGGCTCCACTGCCCGGATCTGTTTCCGCATGACTCCCAGTGACTTCCTGCCAGCGCTCAGTCCCACGCTCGTGTAAGCTTTGCTTGAGTGCCTGTGTGTGCAGTGCAAGGACGGAACCCAGGGCCTTTGCACTGAGCTGCCCACCAGCCCTTATCTTTCACTGTGAGACAAGGTCTGCTACGTCACACAGCCTGGCCTTAAACTTGATTCTCACAGAGTGCCGAGGCCACAGGAGCGAGCCAGCTTGCACCTGGCTGCCAAGTCTGCTCTGGACTGACTTGGGCCTCTACTCCACCCGCTCAAAGTCCTTCAGGTCCTTGGGTCATGCCTGCCTCAGGCCCTTTACCTGTGGGGGCGTGAAGCTCAAGTACAGGGCGTCTCCCGCTGGGAGGCTGCGGCGCCGTGGGTCCAGAGGCCTGCGTGCCCAGGG
>NW_022900945.1:55179025-55188379 GCF_012274545.1 Fukomys damarensis | reverse complement strand
AGCCGCCTGCAGCGCCGCAGCTCCTCCTGCAGCAGTGCATGTTGCCGCTGAAGCAGGGCCAGCTCCGTGGCCTGCTTTTCGGGAGCCACAGGGGCAGCTCCGGCCCTGCCAGCCTCCCCATCCCGGGAGTTGGCTCGGGACAGCTTCTCGCGCCGCTCAGGGCCCTCGGGGAACCGGGCTTCCATCAGCGTGTCCTGCTGGGCCACAGCCGCCTGGGTGGACAGGGCAAGGGAGCGTGAGGAGCGCACACGGTCTCCCCTGCGGCGCCCATGGCCGCCCCTCTCCGGCCCTGCCCGCTGACCTGCAGGCCGTGCAGAAGTCCATAGAGGTTGACCAGCCGCTGTAACACCTCCTAAGGACAGAGCAGGCGGGGACACGAGCTGAACAGGTGCAGGTGTGGGGACGGCGTGTGCAGGGCTGCCCGAGGTGCGGGTGGACGCCCCACAGCTTCTTCCCGGGCTGCAGTTTCTCCCTCCTGTCTCTTACCCACCGAGGTCCCACCTCACCTCTTGGGGGGATCTCAGCTGATTTCCATTCCGATCCTGAAGAAATGGGCAAGGACGGGAGTCAGCAAGCAGGACCTACAGGTCACCTGCCCGCCCACCCCTCAGTGGGGCCAGGACTCTGGAGAACCCACCTTCTGGCTGCAGTCCGAGTCGGCTCTGCAGAGCTCCAGGGAGCCGTTGAAGGTTCTTGCCTCGCCATCTGTGGGAAAGGGGAAAAGGGTGAGCAACCTGACTGCACCAGGCCCAAGCGCCTGTCCTCCTCCCAGGTCCCCCACACTCACTGGCAGTGACCCCAGGACTCGTGTTCCCACCACCATCGGGTTCCAAAGGCAGGGCCGGCTCCCGGGATGTCAAGAGCAGCTCCACGCCAGGCCCCACCAGCAGGTCTTTCAAGCCCTCCACTGAGGGAAGAAGAGGGTTGAGGCCAGGTGTGCCGAGCAGCGGGAGACTGGGGCGTGCCCCCCGCGGGCAATGGGGTTCGTTCACACCCTGGACTGGATGCGGGGGCGGCGGGGGACAGCAGGGCACCTGCCTCCAGCCTGGATTCCCAGGTGCTGGCCCAGGACAGGCTCTGGGGGAACGGAGGGGCTGCGGGTAGAGAGCCGGGACGCGAGTGTGTGCTTGCGTGTGCCAAGGCTCACGTGCGTCTGCGGCCCTGTTGGCACCTGTGGGGACGCCCTCACCCTCACGGATGGCATCCTGTAGCAGCCTCTCGCCACGGGGGGACTCCAGGGACTCGGAGCGGAAGAGGCCGCGGGGCAGGGTGGGCAGGGGCACCCCGCTGCCATCCTCCTCCGCCTGGAAGTGAGTTATCTCCGCGAAGAGGCCGACTTTCTCCTGCAGCAGCTCCACCAGCGCGCGGTCCTTCTGCTGCAGCTCCACTGTGGGAAGGAGAGGTGAGCCGGAGGGCAGGGTGGGCCGCACTTCGTTTACGGAAAAGAAAAAACTTGGCGGGGGAGTGTTGAAAAGTAACATTTACTTTTGTTTTTATGAAACGAAAACATGTGTGGCAAAGCTGTTGGTTGTCTTTCCTTGAATTCTAGTTTCACCTGGCACTCAGCTAGGTCAGCCTGCAGCTGAGCACTGCACCTGACTAAATGTGGTCTCTGGACCTGAGCAACCTCCAGATTTTCCCTTAAATGGCTCAAACCTGTAACCCTTGCTGCTCAGGAAGCCAAGGCAGGAGGATTAAGTCTAAGCCCAGCGGGAGCAACTTACAGACCTTGTCTCCAAATAAATAAATCAATTAATTAAAAGGGCTGGGGGCTGGGGATTTAGTCCGTGGTGCTGTGCCTGCCTCACAAGCACAAGGTCCTGAGTTCGATCCCCAGTATCGGAAAAGGTGGGGCACTAGGGATGTAGTTCAGTGTTCCTAGCATTCACACTCTTCCACAAAAATTTAAAAGAAGAAAAAGAGTGCTTGCTTTGGTAGCACATATATTAAAAAAGAAATATGTATATAAACTATCTTCATTCCTTTTCCTTCCTGCTAGCTTGGACGCAGATGTGATAGTGGAGCTGGAGTAGCCACTTTTTTGGAGGGAGGGTTTGAGACCATCTCACTATGGAGTCCAGGCTGGTCTCAAACTCAAAGCGATCCTCCTGCCTCAGCCTCCTGAGTGCTAGGGTTGCAGGTGTGCACCACCACGCATTTTGGACACTGTTGAAGATGGCAGAACTACACCACTGCCCTACACTTCCCACTTTGGACTCTTGATGGAGAGGAATAATTAACTTTTTTAAAGCAACTTGGGCCAGGGATTTAGCTTAGTGGTTCTGCTGCCTGCCTTTTAAGCTCAAGGACCTGAGTTCGATCCCTGATACCAAAAACAAAAACAAAAACAAAAAAACTAATAATAAAGCAACTTATCCTCACGTGGCAGTCAGGTCACTTGGACCCAGCTAATAAATGGCTCCACAGCTAAAAATTAAATTTTCTGCCTAAGCCTGGTCCTCCTCCTGGTTCCCTTCCAAGAGGCAGCCACAGCAGACGTTACACAGTACACACATGTACATACATTTGCCATGCTGCTTTACACACATTGCAGCATATATTTGATTTTGTTTTAAATCTAATTGTGCTTGCGATGCAGGCGGCGGCACCACTGAGCTCCACCCCCGGCCCTTCACTTACTCTTGATGCGCCGCAGGTAGGCCTCATCTTCGGTCTCGATCAGGGGGAAGTCCTCCCGGGACGGGCACCTGCAGGGGTCACAGGTCAGGGGATAGGGATGGCCTCTCCCCTCCCGAGGTCCTAGCTCCCCTCTTCTGGGGACTCTTCAGCCCCGGGCTGGCTTCCTGCACCGCTGGCTTCCTGCACTGGGTGCCGGTACCATGTCTATCAGTGTGAACTCTCAGATCAGAGATACAAAGACCCGGGCTGAGGTGCAGCCTGGTGCCTCACAGCACAAGGGCTTGGAATCTGTGATCCCCAGCACTGAAAAAAAAGGGAGAAAAATCCTACAGTTTTTTTTTTGTTGTTGTTGTTCCTTAAGAGTTCACTTTTCAGGCACATCCTTTCAGAAGTCCTTGTCTTCTTGGCCCAGCAAGCCAGGTGTGGTGGTACACAGCTACAATTCCAGCACTCAGGAGGCTGAGGCAGGAGGACTGCCACAAGTTCAAAGCCAGTGGCTACAGCAGTGAGTTCAAATCCAGTCTGAATTATGTATCAAAACCCTGTCTCAAACCCCACCCCAACCCGGCAAATCAAAGAAACATTATTTTCGCAGCATGTGTAAGGCTCTAGGTTTGATCCCCTGCACTGAAGAAAAAAAAAAGTAAAACCAACCATTTTCAGATTTTGCCTGTGCTTTACTGAATTCCTTCCCCATCATGTTAGATCCACACCTGGCTGCCTCTGGCAGGACGCTCACCAGTTTCCTTCCTGCCTCTGTCACACCGAGGTGTGGACGAGACTCGTTTGTTCACCATCCCCGCAGTGTCCACACTTGCGCTATCCTGTTGTTTGGTACTGAGGATCCAACTCAGGCCCATGCATTTGCAAGGCAGGTGCTGGACCCACTGAGCTAAATCCCCGGCCCTCGCTATCCTTTTCCATTCTTCTAGAAGACAAAGGTGAGATAAAATGCGATCCAAATGACGGCCCTCTGCCTACAGACCAGCATGTGAAGGGAGCTGGGAAAACGTGACTTGTAGAACAGGACAACATGGGCTGCCTTTCCTGCCAGGGCCATCTTGTCTCTGCCCAGCCTCTGCCCCACTCGGAGCGCGAGGAGTGCTGGGCCTGGCATTGCTGCTACCGCCGCCCGAGGCTGCTCTCCAGGGCACAGGCACACTCACACGCGCACGCTCTGCTGAATGGCACGGATCCAGGTGCTCCGGTCATCCCGAGACGCTGTGTGCACCTCGTACATCTCCGGCGGGGCGGCGCTGATCAGAAACATCCCTTTCTCCTGGTTGGCAATGTCCCGTACGATCAGATTCTGCAGCGACACCACTGACGGCTTGTCCTGCCAGGCAAGGGAGAGGACGGATTGAGCCTGAGATCCTGACCCTTAGTGACCTGGGCCTGAAGGATTAAAGAAGACATCCCACAGAGACCAGCCAGAAAGGGCCCAGAAATGCATGTCCGCGCCAAGAAAGGGCAAGAAACGTCTCACCAGGGCAGGGAAGATGTACTTCTGGTCCTTCTCCTGGAGCAGCACCAGCACGTCCGTCATCAGCAGCATCAGCACATCTGCCAGGGACGTTGGGGCAAGAGCACGGTCAGCACCAGAGGCCAGAACAGCTGTTTCGCTCTCCGGGGACCAGGCCTGCTCCATCAGGTCAAGCTTCCTGTCCCTCCATCCCTGGCCTCCTCTCTTCCTTCTGGTTGCTTCCTCTAGCACTTCATTCTTGCACGTGCGTGTGTGTTACTGAAGATCCAACAATCCAACCCAGGATTTCACGAAGGTGAGGCAAGGGCTCTACTGCTGAGCTACATCCCTAACCCCCTTTTCAGATTTTACTTTAAGACAGGATCTCACTAAATTGCTCTGACTGGCTTTGAACTTACGATCCTCCTGCTACAGCCTCCTAAAGTGCTGGGGTTACAGATATACAAACCACACCTAGCCCACCTCCCCCTTTACAGTGCAGGCATGGAGAGGAAAACACAGGTTTTGTGAGCTCTCAGATAAAACCGCTCCTTGGGTTAGTCGAGGCCATACAGGTTCACTCAATGCCTTTGGAGAAAAACTCTGTACCCAACTGCCATTTTTTTTCTTTTGAGACAAGGTCTTGCCATGCAGGCCAGGCCTTACAGCTGCGGTTCTGCTGGCTCAGTCTCTGCAGGAGCTGAGACTACACACTGCCCCAGCAGACCTAGGCAGGTTCAGGACTTCTGCGAGTCGTTAGGATTTCCTTTAAGTCCCACATCTAACATCTAACCAGCGTGAGACCTTTTTAGGCACCCGACCTGGGCATATTCCCACCTCCCACTTGGGAGGGGTGGAGAAAACTTAGTTTCCTCTCCCTAGACGGACGGGCCCTCACCCATCCCTCTGTGAATAGTCCCATCTCCTTCAAAGCCAGCAGCCAGCTTCACCTCCCTTCCCTCTCCCGACGTCCAGGCTCTCAGGCCCTCGGGAGACCTATTCTGTACAACTTGGGTGTTTCAGTCAAGAAAATGCACACTCACCCTCTGCCCTTGGGGATCTCATGGAGCTGTGGGCACGCAGAAGAGGAGGGCTTTTGCAAATGCTGCAGAAATAGAGCTCTCCAGCCCTGCTATTTTTAACCCCCCTTGCTTTATATTCTTAGCTGCTGCGTGGGAGGGATGGGAAGGAGAGAAAGGGCTGGAGGAGAGGCTGGTGAAGACTGACAACACCCAGGCCTCGGCAGTGACAGTTTCATGTCACGGGTGCAGAGGCTCAGGAAGGCTCTGCCCACAGGTCCCACAGGTTATTCCGTCCCCTGACACTCACCCCCGCAAGGCAAAGCCTATTGTTTTGCCCCGATTTAGACAGAAAAGACTGCTGGGGCAGACAAGTGCTGGGAGGCCACCCTTGGACCCCAGCATGGCTCCTCCGTCCTGCCTGTCCCTCTGTCCAGCCCTGGTGGCCAGGACCCCAGCTGGGAAGATCAACCATTCCGAGTTCTTCCTGTAATCTGAAAGTTTCTGTATTTTCATTAAAACTGGTATCTCTGGCCACGCAAGGCCCACCAAGATGAGGGCTCGCTGAGGAGGAGGCCCCTGTCTGCCCAGGGCAGGAAGCACAGCGTCCTGACGTCCGCTGCTGTGCACACCTTGCCTTTTGCTCTCCTGCATCTCGCCCTGGGTGCAGGGCTGCGGAGAGGTGCAAGGGCAGCCTTCCTCTGCTGGCTCAGGGCCACTGCCAGCTCTGCCAAGCAGGCCACTGACCTTTGAAGCGCCCCGTCGCTGTCTTCCAGAGCAAGCAGCCATCATGGATGAGCTTGCGCCGCAGAAGCTCCTCTCGGCCAAAGGGGCCCTTGCCAGGCACTGGGGCCTGGGCCCGGGGGTCCATGCGGTTGTAGATCTCCTGCAGGCGGGCCCCTTTCTCCAGCTCGTGCACATCCTGGTCCACGTTGGACAGCAGCTCCTTCACCAGCCCCAGGGCGGCTGTCAGGTCCTGGCGCTCCTCCTCCACCCCTGGCACCAGAGGGTCAGCACAGGGACAGCTCGGCCACCTCCTTCCAGCCCCAGTTTCCAGTACCAGGGATCGAACTCAGGTCCTTGCCCTTGTGAGGCAGGCAGCGGAACCACTGAGCCAAATCCCTGGCCCCCAGTGGGACTTGATCCCACCTTGAGGTGCCCAGAGCTCCACACCGAGCCCTTTCCCTTCCCCTTCCCCCAGCCCAGGCAGCCCTGTGCCTCCCCTACTCACCGTGGGAATGCTGCAGGATCCGGCTGATGAGCACTGGGTACTTGGTTATCCTCTGAGTCACCAGCAGGATGCACTCCTGGACCCCGTGCCGCTTCAGCACAGCCGAGCGGGTCACTTTCTATGCAGCAAGACAGAGAGCTCAGCGCAACAGAAAAGCCTGGAGCTGAAGCCCCAGCGCTGGCCCCACTTTGGCTCTTCACCTCCTGCTGGCCTGTGCGGCCACATCCAGGAAGTGGGGACGCCGCCACCACAGGTTGCAGGAAGACCAACCCGACAATCCTGAGAAACGGGGAAGCCATAGCAATGTGTTCTGTCACTCGGGCGTGGCCGTGGGATGCATGGGTGAACAACAGGTTGTCTGCCCTTTTGTGTGTGTGTGGTATTGGGGATTGAACCTAGGGCTTTCGTGCTGAGCTACATCCCTGGCCCTTTTTATTTTTTCCAGGGTTTTTTTTCGGAGACAGGATCTTGCTATGCAGTTCAGGCTGGCCTGGAGCTCACTATGTATGCAGCCCAATCTTTCACCGATCCTCTGCCTTAGCCTCCAATACGCTGGGATTACAGGCGTGCACCACCATATCCAGCATCTTTTTTAGTTTTGGGGGTCTTTTTTCAGTACCAGGGATCAAACTCAGGACCTTGCACTTGTGAGACAGGTGTGGTGCCACTGAGCTAAACCCCTGGTTCTTTTTATTTTCTTTTGTTTTTGAGACAGGGTCTCACTATGTAGTTGAGACTGACCTGGAACCCACTATGTAGCCCAAGCTGGTCTTGAACTCACAGTGATCCTCCTGGGTCAGCCTCCCGAGTGCTGGCATGACAGGCACATGCCACCATGCCCAGCTCTGGCCCTTTTTCAGTTTGGAGACAATGTTTTGCTAAGACGCTGAACTGCCCAGGCTGAGCTTAAACTTTCCATCCTCCTTCCTCTGGTTCCCAGGGTGTTGGGCCTGCATCTGTGCATCACCACTGCAGCCCACCATCAATGGGGGCTACAGGGTGTGGGCCGTGAGAGGAGCCTCTGAGAGTCGGTCCCAGGAGGCCTGCTCACCCGGATGAACTGCTGGAAGCGCTTGTCCCGGGCATACAGCTCCTTGTAGAGCTTTAAGGCCTTGGTGTGGCGGCTACAGAACTCCGAGTAGATCTTCCGCATCTGCTCGGCACTGGGCCCTGAGAACTGAAGCCGGGCAGTGAGGTGAGGTCCGCGCTCTCCCTCAGCAGGACTCTGCCCTGGAGGCAGCTCTGGCTTCCTGCCTCCTGCTTGCTCGCTCGCCCCAAGTGGGGCCGGAGTCACACCTCCCACCAGGGACACGACCCGGGCCCCGCCTCTCCCAACCTGGCTGATGAGCAGGTCACCCAAGCGGGGGATGACAAAGTTCCGGGTGCTGCCAGGGCACAGGGCCTGGCGCCTGCGTTCCAGCAGCTGGCTGAGGAAGCGCGTGTGGATGTCGCTGAGCTCGTCCACACAGGGGAACAGGCCCTGCACCACTCCTGGCTCCAGCTGCAGCTCCTCCAGCATCCCCGTGCGGAAAAGGCGCGTCATGATCTTGAGCGTCCTCACGTGGTGCAGCTCCGTCTGGATCAGCTCTGTGGGGACAGCGGGACATCCGGCGTTCTTCTCCGCTGTGGCCACCATTCACGGGGCTCTAACGTGGCTCCTTTCAGGCTAAAATCTGCATTGTTGCAATCCTAGATACTTCTCGAGTGCTTTGCTTTTTATTATTTTTTTGGTATCGGATCAAGCTCAGGACCTGGTGCCTGCAAGGCAGGCGTGTTGCCACTGAGCCACCTCCCCGGCCCTCTCCTGCTTCGTGTTTAATCTTTATGCCTTGTCATCTCAAGCCATAAACTACTCCAGGGCAGACTCAGGTGTCTTCCACACATCTGGGTTTCCCACAGTACCAGTGCAGCTGGGCGTGAAAGAGGAGAAGGAAGGACAAAGGGGGAGGAGAAAGGCATGAAGACGAGGCCTTGGAGAGCAACGTCACCAGGGTGTGGGGCACAGGGGACAAGCCAAGGCCAGGCAGGGCCGTGGGGATCACGGGTTAGGCGGAAAGGGCCTCAGGGGCAGAGGCGAGCAGGACATGGACATCAGGACCCGAAGGGGAGGACGGGTGGGGTGGACTCAGCTCACCGTAGATGACATCCTGCTGCTTCATCACCTCCTTTTTATGCTGCTGCAGAAAGCTGCTATCCACAGCAAGGCTCCAGGAGTCGGCTGCAAAGTCCTTCTCGTCCATCTCAAAGTCGCTCATCAGCTCATTGTAGATCACCTCCGCCCCTGCGCAGGGAGGTGGCAACTCAGAGCCCAGCTCTTCAGGGTCTGAGCCCTCCCAGGAGCCCCACAGCCACACTCGCCACCCAGGCCCGGCACCTCACCTTCGTCGATGAGGGACTCCACCGAGAGGGTCCGGTTCCGCATGTTGAGGGAGTCCGTGGACTGCGAGAGGATGCGGCGCAGCCCCAGCGGGGACTCATCGTTAAAATGTCTGCAGGAAGCAGAGGCAGTCCGCATCACCCCAGCCACCCAGGCTGGGCTGGCCCGGCCCGGCAGGCCACCACAGGCTCCCAAGCTCTCCTTCCTCTGGATTCCAGTACACAAAAGGGCCGCTCAGCCCAGGGCTCCATGCTCACACTGCCTGGCGCCCTTCCCCGAAGAGGCTCACCCAGCAATGTTGGTGGTGGAAACACTCTTGGCCAAAGACAAGGAGGAGCGGCCACGGCGGGAGCCCAGGAGGGATTGCCGGAAGCTGTCGGAGGGGTAGATGGCCGAGCTGGGCCGCTCACGGATGGTTGCTGTCGGGGCAAGAGGCCCAGTGGGCGAAGGTCAAACTCTAGTGCCCTCCCAGGACTCCAGCTCCGGGTCCTCACCCATCCATCCTAAGCCCCTAATGGAGGAAGACGGCGAGGATGGCGATTATGCCACCTCATGCCTGCGGTCCTGCACTGCTCTCCAAGAACTTTCTCTCTCTCTCTCTCTCTCTCTCTCTCTCTCTCTCTCT
>NW_022900945.1:55169522-55178974 GCF_012274545.1 Fukomys damarensis | reverse complement strand
TGCACTGCTCTCCAAGAACTCTCTCTCTCTCTCTCTCTCTCTCTCTCTCTCTCTCTCTCTCAATTGAGAAAGGGTCTCACTATGTAGTTCAGGCCAACCTTGAACTCATGATGATCCTCCTGCCTCAGCCTCCTAAGTGAAAAGCTTTTTTTTGGTATTATCTATGTCCTGAAACCAACTATGAGCAAGAGAACGCTCTGAAGGCTGCGAATGCCTGTCCAGGTTGACCAGCAATGGTGAGCAGAGATGCGGGCACCACGCTCCTTTCTGCTACACCAGGGCTGTCTGCACTGACAACGGACTGCTACCTAAACACTGCCCCAAAACTCAATGGAAACAACCCATAAGGGGCTGGGGATTCAGCTCAGGGGTGCTGCCACCTGCCTCACAAACTCAAGGTTCTGCATGCAGATCCCCAGTACCAAACAAACACACAAAATACGAATACTAATAACGATGCGACTGCGTTCAGATGCCCAGCTGTCCCAACCCCTGGCCCCAGGACTCTCCCTTCTGCCTGGGAACCTTCCCCTGCAGGGGAAGATACTGTGCCCGGGAATGACCTCAGGGGGGCAGCAGAGCACACGGGCTGCACAGCCCGGGGTCCCAGGTCTTAGGAAGCTGCCTGGGCCTCCCTACACTACTCACTCTTACTGCGGAGAGAGACAGATTGCAGGGCAGAGTTGTTCTTCAGCAGCGCGGCTTTCTGTTGCTGTGAGACAGAGAAGAAAAGACACAAGGACAGCTGTCACCCACGGCTGCCTCCTCTGGGCCTGGGGCAGGAGCTTAGACGGCTGGCACCTCAGGAAAAAGCTGGCCCCATGGCTAGGGCACTGTGGGCCTGGCGTTTAGGAGGGAAGGGGCAGCCCCCACGGTGAGGACAGGCAATGAATAGAAGCCACAGGGACCCCCTCGCCACCCTGTCCCGCCCTCGGCCCTCCCTGCCTTCTCACCTTCTGCTTGACCTTGGTACAGTTGGCCAGGGTGTCCTTACAGCGGTTGTGGATAGTCACACTGCAGGCTGGAGGGCAGGGTGGAGAGGATGAAGGGGCCGGTGACACAGGAGGGGACACACCCATGCAGGCCCCCAATGCCCCCGGGCCACACAGTCCTCCAACACTTCCCAGGCTTCATCCCCTCGCCTTCACCCTCCTTCCTGTGCAGGAAGTGAGGTGAGAGGGAGTCTGGGTGTGTGAGGAAATCAGTCTGGAGGGACGGACAGTCACGAAGCAGAGGGCCCGAGGAGTGGTCTGGAGGGGAGAAGGGGCGACCACCCCAGGGACGAGCTCAAGAGGCAGGAAGGAGGCTGAGCTGGCAGATGGGCAAGGGAGGCCTCCCACGCTGCTGGGGTGGGGCTGGGCGGAAGCTGGTGCCCCCTGAGCTCTGGCCCTCTCCACCCCCGGCCCTGCAGGTGACCAGCTCTCACAGGTAGTAGTCACCTGCCCCAGTCACACAGCTGGTATGCAGCTGGGGTTCAGATCCAGCTGCCCGAGTCCACAGGCTGAGCTCCTTCTGGTGCCCCGCGTGTCTGCCCACAACCCCCTGCTCGCACCCTAAATGTGGGCCTGGAGTTCTGTCTGGGCCTAAGCAGTTCCAAGGCTGATCGAGCCAGTGGGGAACTGGAACAGGCCTCACCCTGGCCTGTTCTCCCCTGCCAAGCCTGCCAGCCCTCGGTATCAATTCCAGCAGGCTGCCTTCTCCCTGCTAGGCTGGGGGAGCCCTGCTCCCAGTGTAAGGCAAGCCCACAGCTCCCACACGCCATCTGCTTCTCCCCCATCGCTTGCCCCCTCTTGCCACGGGGTAGGAGAGAAGAGGAGGAGGAAGGAGCTATGCCAAGCCCAGGCCGAGACCACCGCTGTCCCTTTCCCGGCCAGCTCTCAGCCCTTGGCCCTCCCCAGCTTCCCCTCTCTGCCCCACACCGGAAACTGCTAACTCCTTCAGACAATACCCAGCACCATGCTCACTTCCACAAATACAAGGCCAGCGGGGTGGGGCAGAGGGGCAGACAGAGTGGGGGCGGCACAGCCCCTACCTCCCTGGAGCTCTCTTCTCCTCCCCCAACACCTAGCGTCTCCAGATCGAACCTCCGCTCTCCACCTGCTCTCAAAATAGCCCAGCTGCCTCCCCAGTTCCCCTGGCAACAAGCTTCCGGGTTGGGGATATTGTCAGGTCTCTAGAGGGATCTAGATTGGGGTTCCCTCCTCATCCTCCTAACTCTAAATGGAGCAGAGGTCGGAGGGAGGGAGGCCTCCCTTCTCCCCCGGTGCCGGTGTGAGGGGCCTTGAGGCTGACTGCTCCTCCTGCTGCCGGCTGGCGGTCACAGTATCGTCCATCCTGCTCTTATCAGAGGCGCCTCCTTGCTCTGGATTCAGGGGGAACTAAGCGAAGGGCAGAGCTGAAGCCCCCTGCGTGGGCACGCTGGGGAGGGAGAGAACCCCCTGCTTCCACTCCCTAAATGTGGGCCTGGAGTCCCAAACCCTTCCCCACAGGTGCCCCGCTGTACTGCGTTCTCACAGCCTTGTCAGGCTGGGAATTCCGGAGGAGGCTCCTGACCCTGTCCTCTCCTTGACACGGTACAGATTCCCAGACTCCACCCAGCCAATGCGAAAGGACAAGGGACCCCAAGTCCCAAGGCCAGTGCTGCCCAGCAAGACGGGCAGGCCCAGCTGTGAGGCCGGCGGCTCCCACAGTCCCGCGTCACCCCTCCACGCACATTCCTGCTCCCTCTCCAGTCAGTTCTCCTGCCCCTCAGCAGCTGTTCAGGGAGCAAGGGGGATACCCACAGAGTGACAGCTGCACAGGGGCCATCATCCCAGGCATGTTCCAGCAGCCACCACACCTCTGGCCAGCACTCGGGCCAGCTGGGGCTCAGAGGAAAGTTCCCCTCACAGATTCCGGGCAGAAAGGTCAGGTGGCAAATCAGGTGGGTGGGCACCATGACGAGTGACAGCCAAACGGCTTACTTGGGCAGATGAGGGCTTCCTTGGCTGTGATGCTCTTGTTACAGGCGTAGCACATGGTCATGCCTGACACGGAGATGGTGGTGAAGAGGTGCCCATTGGTATAGCGGGCATCCTTGGCTTCCTTCATCCTCTCCTTTTCCCGGGCCTGTGGAGGGGACGAGAGAAACAGGAAGTGAGAGTGGACGGCGCCTGACATCTGGACAGACAGACAGACAGACAGAGGGCAGAGGCAAGGGAGAAGCGCCTGCCGGGGAGGCTGGAGATCCGTCACTGAGCATGGCCTGCTGCAGGTGCCAGAGGCAGATGTCCAGGGGCAGCTGGGCCCGGGGACACTGGGTCACCAAGGGCGTCTGGGCCCCGACCTACCTGGCCCCTGCGGCTGGGCTGCCTCCTGTTTCCACTCATCTCCCCGACCTGGCTCCAGATCTCCGCGTCCTCACTCCACCTCCCAGCCCAGCTCTGTCGCCCCCGAGCTGCTGTACGCTGTTCTCTCTGAGCCGGGTACCGGGGGAAGATGCGCAGAGGAGGGGAGAGCGGGCACAGCAGAGGGTGCCAGCTCACCAGCGCTTTCCAATCTATGGGAGTTCGCTCTCCTCATAACCATGACAACCGGCGTTTGGAGCCGCTGTCTCCCAGCATCGGGGTGGGGGTGTGGGGGATCCCTGGTTAGGCTGACTGGAGGGAGAACGCTTCCCTGGGCACCCGCAACCCAGGGGCCATGATCCCCAACCTCCACCTCTTCCACTCCACTTAGCCAAAGCCCACTGGGTCCCTCTCAGGAGCCGCTTGTCCCCCATTGGCCCCCAGCAGTCACCCCTGGCCTTGGGGAACCTTTAAGGAAGGAAACTCAGCCAACCAGATCGGTTGTCTGGTCAGGAAACTTCCCCTGCAGGCTTAATTTTTATGCCTCTCAAACTACTACTCAAAGACAAAACCTCGGGGAGCTCCCTGCACGGTTCCTGCGAGTGTCACCCCATCCCAGGAGGTCCTTCTGACCCCCGCCTCCCTCCTCCAGCTCCGGTTTCCACAGAGATGGCGCACACTGTACCCCTCCCACCTCTGAGCTTCCCCAAAGAGTCTGAACGGGCAAGAAGATGAACATCATTCCCTCCACCTACTCCAGAACCTTGCTCGGCGTCACCTCTGGTCTCTGCTCTTTCCCTCCACCCTCGGAGGACCAAGTAGCACCAGCAGCTGACCACACCCTTCGAGGGTCCTCAGCCACTCAGAAATCAAAGAGCAGTCAGGGGTGGTGGCCAGGCCTGGAACCCCAGCTATCAGGAAGCTAAGGCAGGAGGGCTGCAAGGCAGAGGCCGGCTGAGCAGCCCTGTCTCAAAGGAAAATACAAAGAAAGGGCCAGGGACAAAATCCAGTGCTACAGTGCTTGCCTAGTTTATTGAGGCTCTGGGTTCTATCCCCAGCACTGTGAAAGAGAGGGAAGGGGAGGGAGGGGAGGGCAGGGCAGGGCTGGGTAGGGGAGAGTTGGGAAAGAAAAGCATTTTTAAAGAAATGCTAAAAGGGACTGGGATTTAGCTCAGTGGCTCCGCACCTGCCTTGAAAGGGCAAGGTCCTGAGTTCGATCCCCAGTAACCCCCGCAAAAAAGTGCTGAGGCCAAGTGACAAACCCCAAGCTGACCCTGGCGGGAGGGTGGACACAGAATTCCAGCTCAGTGGCAGCCCAGTGGGGGAGGGACGCGGCCTGTGGAAAGGGAAGTGCGAGGCTGCGTGGGGCTGCGTGGGCCGGGCAGAGGGCAGCAGCCGAGGGCCAAGATCCTCCCTCCCACCTTTCCCCAGCCAGAGCTGCCTGGCAGGCGCTGAGCATAGCCCAGCTCTGCAGGTCGTCCCTTACCTGTCCCCAGGACCCTCTCGCCCACACCAGGGGCAGCAGGACAGCTCCTCACTCCCTCCTACCCCCGCCTCCCCTCCCTTCTCAGCTCAGGCTCCCTCCTCGGCCTTCACCTCTGTCTTCCTTTTCTCTGCTGGCCTCGCTTCTGCTTCTGCTCTGCACCATCTTCCTCTCCTCCTCCTCTGGACCCTGCAGCCCCCCCTTCCTGTGTGGAGCCCACCGGCTTGAATCTAGCAGTCTCCCGTGGGACCCTGTGCATCCAGGTCTCCAAAGGTCGCTCTTTAATGGGTTTATGGTACTCAGAACAGAAAGTCACCTCTGCATCACCACCCTGAAGAACTTCAAAGACCCGAGCCCATCTTCTGCCCACTGCCTTCGTCTCCCTTGCTTCCGTCTCTCCTGCTCGATGCCAAGTTCACAGTACGAACACTTACTATGCTTGGTTAAAAGGAAGCAGACACGAGCACAGCGGTACGAAGCACACGCTGGCCAGGGCAGTGCAGCGCTGCAGATCTGCCCCAAGGCGGCCCCCACTGCGCCAGGGCCACGCTTCCACAAGCCGCCCCCCCTCACACTCACCTGCCCAGCCAGTTCTGAGGGCAGTGCCAGAGGGACTGAGGGCAGGGGAAGCCAGAGAGCGGGTGTCCAGGGGCCCTTCCCTCCCTGGCAGGGACACCCCACACACGGCTCAGGTGCTCCGGGGCCTGCCTTCTCCACCTCCCAGCATTCACCCTCTCTCTGAGTGACCCTCTCTCAAGGTGGGCCAGCAGCGGGCAGCAGCTACAGCAGCAGCACATCCCAGCACGGGCACTGCCCAGCAGCAAGCGGCCCTGGCACTGCCCGGCACTATTGTCCCTGAGGTGGCCTGGGCCCGCCCCGAAGGACATGGGATGGAGCGAGTACGCTGGTTGGATTCTCTGCCCTTCTGAAGGCATTTTTAAGAAAATCTCACTGATTTCCATTCACCGGCCCCAGGCAAGTGGGCTTCTCTCAGTCCCTTCCTACTGGTCCAGGCCTCTGCTGCCCAGCATCTGTGGTCATCTGTCTTCTCCTCACAAACCTTATCAGAAGGCCCCTTGTTCATGGCTACACGAGGGCAGAGAATAAAGCAGGTGCGCAGGTGAGTGCCCCAATCTTCAGATGCAACATAGCTTCCTGTATGTTTGGAAGTGCAGGAAGTGGGGATGAGAACGCAGCAGGACACAGGACTAGCGCGCAGCAGCACCCCTGCTCGGGGGACCCCTCCACTGCTGTGACAGCCTCCGGCCTCGTCTCCCTGCTCCCAAAGGCTCCCAGCCCTCTTTGCCTACTTCCTTTGTGCTTAGAGCACAGGGGTTTTCTCCGAAGGTCAGAAAAGACTGACACAAACCTCCCTCCACTGTCACCCCAGTTCCTGGTCACACTGGGAACAGAGACAGGCCAGAGGCAGGGGCCATTATGGCCAAAGGCTGGGATGTTCAAAACGGGTCTCCCCTCCTCTTTCCACCTGGCTTCCCAGGCGGAGAGATAGAAACAGTTGTGCCAGGAAGGACAAGGAAGAGCCACAGCCCAGACGCTGGCTTCCTGTGCCCCCAATATGCTGCAGGGTGGGCACAGTGATTAGAACTAGAGACCTCTGCCGCACAAGCCGGGCCTTGGAGCCTGGCCTGCCCCTGGCCACTGGGTCTCTCCAGGGAGGAAGTCACACACTCTCTTGGCCACAGAGCACCCAGCAGGAATCCCTTCCCCAGGATGGCAAGGCCTCAGTCCAGACCCTGTGTGGGGGTGCACTGGGATTGGGTCACCTGTGGGGCACAGGACTTGGCTGTGAAGGGCAGTCACAGGGGATGAGCTCCAAGCTTGGGCGACAAGAGGGAGAGGGCTCCTGACATGGGACTGGAAGGACCTGGGTGGCCTCGGCCAGGAGGCAGAGAGGGCGCCGCCAGCAGCGACACAGGAAGACCCCTGCACACACAAAGGCACCGAACAACCCAACAACGAGACCAGATGACCAGATGGCACAGTGGGGTGGCACACATGGGCGGAGGGGAGCGGAGGGCCAGGGAAGAAAACCAGGCCACAGATCCCGAGCCTCACACCCTGGAGTCCAGCCTGCCTCCCACCGGGCCACACCTGTCTTGGGCCAGGAGAGAGACAAGCGGAGAGGGAGGGAGGGGAGCCATCCCAACAGACAGGCATTTGTGCGGGGGAACAATAGCTGTGCCAGGACTCCCTGCCCTCCTGGCACAGGGCAGGCCGGCTGGGGTAGGAGGGGGCAGCTGCAGCCTGCAGCCCCGCCCCCCACCAGGAGACACAAACAAACCCAGAAGGGCCCAGAGGCCTTTCTCCTCCCCGGTCCCAAAGCCTGACCAACCCACCCCTCAGCTCCTGCCAGATGCTTCAAACCACAGGCTGAAGCTAAGAAGGGAACTACTTCCCATGTCCAAAGGGCAAGGCCACATTCCCACCAGTAACCCCAAGCGTCTGGGGACAGGCAGACACACACTCGTACAAAGGTAACTAATATGCACACCCAGGATTCACAATTCAGGTGTCTCCTCCCTGACCCCAAGGTCACCGCCCCAGAGCCAGGGGGACTGAGATCCATCCAGAGATCCTGACCCCTCTGGCGACCCCAGCAGGGGTGCCGCTCATGCCCTTCCCTGGGCTTCCCCTCAGCCCTTTGCCTAACCCTCCATGACCCCTAAAATCTTTTCCTGTGTCCCTGAAAGCCGGCTCAGCCTCCCAGAGGACTCCCAGTTGCCCAACTGTCCTCCCAAATGGCCAGCTCTCGGCCCCTCCTGGGCTCACCCAGCCCTTCTCCTGCACCCCTGGCCCTGTATACAAAGCCAGCCACCTCGCCAGTCCCAAACAAAGAGCCTTCCTCTCGCTCGCCTCCACCTGCCCGGCACACTCCGTGCTGGGATCCTGGGGAAACCAGGCAGACCCCCACCTCCAGAGCTGTCCCTGGACCTCTGGCGCCTGCTTGGCAGAAAAGGACCCTTTGTTCTGAAGGACATGAAGGTTGGGGCTTGGGAAAGGAGGGAGGGAGGGTAGGGGCCGAAGAGAGAAAGGGGACCTGTGCGCTTCACTGCGGGGCTTGAGGAGGTAGGAAGTAGAGCGGGGAGAATGGAGCGGGTGGAGGACCTGAGACAGCCAGGAAGAATAGAAATGGAGCGAAAAGAAAAAGGAAGCACAGGGGCGGGGGCTACGCAGAAAGAGCCTATGAGGGTGGAAAGGGGAAAGGGGCAGGTTAGACTCAACTGCTCCTTCGGCGAGAGGTCGAGGAACAGGCCGGAGGGGGAGGGGCAGACACCCCGCCCCGCCCCCCCCACCCCGGACTGGCAGCAGGGGCGCCGTCTTCCTCAAAGAACCTCATTTCCAGCAGGCCCCCTCTACTTCCCACCACAGTATAAAAAGAAGTGAGACAGCTGGCCTGCTTGGGGGAGGGGAAAGAGGGGATCCAGGGCTTGTTGGCTACGAACCAACTCTCCCCGCCGTAACCACAGCTTTCCGGAGGCGGCCCTCCCCTTCCGACCAGCCCAAACTGACAACCGCCCTGCCCGTGGCCTCCAGGCCGCGCAGATCCAGCCACTTGGCCCCCAACTCTTCACCCCCGCCGGAGTGGCGAATCCCCCTCCAAGGCCAGCCCTGGGCGGAAAGAAGAGCCAGGCCCGGGATCCCCCGGGCCCACACCGCGGGGGCGGGGCGCAGAGGCCTCCCAGCGCCCCCCCTAATGAAGAACAAGAACCCGCATTTACCTTCCTAGAACCTCTCCCTACAGCCCTCACCAGGTATCTGCCCCCCAGCCCCCCCACGGCTTTCCTTTTTAGGGTGTAACCAAATTTCCGAGGTTTCAAAAAGCTTCTCCCGCCCCCTTGGCTCTACTCCAGGGTCTCAGCTCGAACGGTTGAAAAAATAAACATTCTGGAGCGCGGCCCTCGGCGCGGCGCTGCGAAGGGCCTGTCTGCCACCCAGCTCTCCCGTCACGCTTCAGCCCTCCGACCAGGCTGTTTGGCTTGGGTGCTGCTCAAGTCCCTGGCTGCTCTCCGGTTAGCAGAACCTCGCTCGACCCACTAAGCAAAGTCCTGCCTTCTCATTCCCGGGCCTCCTCGCCCTTGCGCGGACCCACTCCCAATTTCGCCTCAAGTCAGACGAACCGCGGGAGCCTGGGTGGGTGGGGCTCGTCCCCTGCAGGGCGCCGAAGGGGGTCCCGCTCTGTGACCCGCCGGACTGGGCACCGGCAGGTCCCTGCACTGGGGGAAGCCGCCGCAGACTGGAGCAGCCTCGCCGAGAAGAGGTGCGGCGCCCCAGAAGAGCAGCAGCCCGCCGGCCACCCCCCTGCGCTCCCAGTCCCAACTCAGCCTCGCACTTCCTGGGGCTAGGAGAGGTCCCGACTGTTGGGAGTGGGCCTGGTACAAAGGCAGGGAGCAAGGACCGTGGACAGGAGTGGCCACGAGGTCCTGAGGGGTGTGTGTGGACTAGGGATGACAGGGGAGGGTCCCCGACAAGAGCAGCGGAGAGCAGGAGCCGAAGGAGGCGGAGGGTCTCCGCGGATGGAGACCACCACCCATGTGCAGGCACCCGAGGGTCCAGGCCGGGACCGAGCCCAGTCACACAAAGACCTCTACACCTCGCACCTGAGGGTGACGCCGGGGGGGGGG
>NW_022900945.1:55166522-55168424 GCF_012274545.1 Fukomys damarensis | reverse complement strand
GCCGGAACAGCAGCCCCCTTTACGGCTCCGGGAGGGGTGGCGGGAGAGGGGCGACCACAGAGCCCCAGAAGCGGGGGCGGTCGTAGGTCTGGCGGGGAGGGCCCTCCAGAAGCCGAGGCAAGGCGAAGAGACACTTCTCCCACATTCCTCCCGCCGGTCCCTTCCGGACCGCGCTCTGCCCGTCCTCCTCCTAGCTCCGCCCCGCCAGCTACCAGGGGGGCGGATTTGCCACCTTTGATGTAGGCTAGGAAGCAGAGGAAGGCTGTTTTTTCAGGTGTTTAACGTCTGTTCTTGCAGGTCCGAGTCCGAGCTGGAACCGGGGACTAGAAAACAGCCTGACCCCGGGCCTTGGGGCACCGCCAGGCCGCCCCGGAGAGCCCCGCCCAGGTGCGGCTCTGACCCTTCCGGACCTGAGCCACCCTGGCGGCTGGCGATGCTGCTACCCGGAAAGTTGCTGCTCTGTTCTAACTACAGCGCTTTTCATTCGCGCTCTGGGGTCTCTGACTTCTCTGAGCGGGCTGGGGAAACGCATGCTCTGTCTGCACAGTGCAGCCTGATTATCAGAGCAAGGGTACCCTAGGTCCCCGGCTCCCTGCCCCAGTGTAGCAGCGGGGTGGGCCGCAGGTTTCGAGCCCAAATCAGCACTTTTCTTGTAGGTGCCAATTTTAGCCTCTGCCTCTATTTCGGGCTCTGCCTCACCCCTGGCTGAGCCGGCAGGGCTCCTCACCCGGCGCCACCCCCACGCCGCTCCTTCGGCTTCCCCTCCTGCCTAGCAGCTCAGACCTCACTTCCACCATTCCGGTTCAGGAGCCTTATATAGCAAATGCCAGGAAAAGGGGTGAGAAAATGAACCGATCCCGGGCCAGGCCGGGGGACGATTAGAAGCAGAAAGGACTTTTCCCGGGGCCAAAACTGCCTCCCTAGGCTGGCACCTGCAGAGGAGACTGTGGGGAGGCCAGAGAACTCCCCGAGACCGCAGTCCTGACTGAGGTCGCTGGCCTCAGAGCCCCAGACTTACCTCCCCCTCCGTGGCCAGCCAAGGCTGAGGAATGTACTAAATTTAAAAACAGGCAGCCAGAGGCCTCGTGGCTCCGCCCACCCGGGACCCTGAGACCAGGATTGGGCTGGGACCTCAGCGTTTCTCCAGGCCTGAGGCAGAGGATGCAGGGAGCTGAGGACAGAATCTTAAAGGACCCAACTCATCTGGGTACCCAATAGATCTTGTTCTGAAACCCCAACCTCTGAGGGGCTTCTTAGTACACCGAGGGGCTCTATGAAAGAAGTGGGAGGTGGGCGTGGTGGCGCGCGTCCTTAAACCCCGCACTTTGGGAGGCTAAGGCGGGAGATCACAAGTTCTAGCCCAACACAGGCAACTTAGC
Organism: Fukomys damarensis; assembly: GCF_012274545.1. Lineage (NCBI taxonomy): Eukaryota > Metazoa > Chordata > Mammalia > Rodentia > Bathyergidae > Fukomys > Fukomys damarensis. The sequence goes on along the minus strand of NW_022900945.1, from coordinate 55,167,045 downwards.
AAGTCTCTGTCTCAAAGTGAAAAATGAAAAAGAGCTGGGGATGTAGCTCAGTGTTGGTCCTGGGGTCAATCCCCAGTACCACCCCCCACACACACAAGATAGATGTAGTTCACTCTCCAATCCTTTTTCTGTCTCCCACTCCAATCTTCAGTTCACTGTCCAGCCCAGCAACTGTTCCTTATGCTGCCCCTCGCCCTATGCTCTTGTGGTCTTAAGAGACTCATAAAAAGGAAGTGGAAGAGGGGGAGGCTAAAGAAAATTACCTTTTAAAACACCTGCATTTAGTGAGCTAGCTTGACTTAGTTTCCAGCTTCTGTACCTCTAGAACAGTCAGTGCCTCTCTCTCCTTGGGGATTCCTCATTTCCCAAACCCCCTTTTTCTCTCCGACTCCCCCTCCACTCCTATCCAGTAATATTGTCCAAATTTTCAGAAATTATTTTTATATGCACACAAGCAACAACTTCTTCCAGAATCTACAAGTGGCCACCACCGTTAGCCTTTTTTTTTTTTTTTTTTTTTTTT
>NW_022900945.1:55154657-55166443 GCF_012274545.1 Fukomys damarensis | reverse complement strand
TTTTTTTTTTTTTTTTTTTTTTCTCTCAGTACTAGGAATCAAACACAGGTCCTTGTACTTTCGAGGCAGGTGGCAGAGGCGGAACCACTGAGATAAATCCCCAGCCCTTGAGCCTTTTAACTGGACAGAATACGGTCCTCCTGTTTCTAGGCCAGAGGCCTGGGGAGGTAGCTCAGGGGAAGGGTGCTTGCCTGGCATGCACACCGCCCTAAACTCAGTCCCTGGTGTGGAGGGGGCTGTTCAGGGCTGGAGCGTAAGCTCCAGGGAGCAACCTGACCTGACCATAGGCTGGGCAGTGAGTGGGCAGCAAGGGCCCCAGAGTTGCCAGGCTCCAGCTCTGCACTGTCCAGTGCCTGCATTTCTTGTCTTCCCCTGGACCTGGCCCGTTCTGGGAGGGGGTCACCGAGGCATAACTGCCACCAGGTGCACCCTGAGAAGCTGGTGAAGGAAGCAAGGGGTGACCTGGGTGTTGGCTGACTGAGAGGCAGAGACCACAGGGGGCAGAGCCCCTCCCCTTAGAGCTGTGAGACCTCAGGCCAGCAGCTTCGCCTGTTCCTGTACGTTACCTTGTCTGTACACTGGAGATTAAAATACTTATCTCTGAATTGTTACAAGAATTCAGCAAGATGACCTCCGGCAAAGTGTCTGCCAACTTTGTGATGGTGGTCTGGTGGGAAGGAATGGGCCACTTCCTCCTCTTGCTGCCTGACCAGCTTCCTTCCAGCCCCACCCTGTGTTTACCTGCTGGCCACAGAGGCGGGGAGCAAGTGAAGGTGGGAGGAGTGGACCAGGGGATGGCAGAGAGAGAAACAGGAAGTCAGGACCCAAGACCCTGCCACGGAAGAGCCTACCCGCTTCGCTTCACCGCTGACTAACTCTGGCTCTGTCACTGTGTGGGCGCCACAGTCTGCCACGGTCCCCTCGGCCAGGTCGCTCAACCTCCCACCTGGCTGTTCACAAGGCCAAGGGTGAGAGGGAGACTGATCCGGAAGTCCCTGGGCAGTGGCAGCTTTCTCCAGCATCCCCACCGCGGGAGAGGACAGTTCTCCCCAGACCCCTTCCCCAGAGGCAGAGGGGATGCCACTCCAGGGGCTCTGGCTTAGCTCTGTTTTCTAGAGACCTGTGCTCCCCAGGCAAGAGGAGACCTTCCTGCCATACTTGCCTCCCCCAGGTCCGCACTCAGATTCTCCAGCTGCTCTTCTGAGACAGCCCTGCCTCCTGCTCCTCACCCATGGTCAATAACAAGACCTGCTTCCGGCCGGCCGACCCTGTCAGATGCCGGATGGAGGGGGAACCCAGGCTCAGAGGCTGACTGTGGGCTTGGGGGGAATCCCACGGCTCTTCAGGTGGGAAGGGCGCGACGGGGTTTCCTCTGGAGCCCCTCAGTGCTCAGAAGACACGTGCCCTCGGGGAAACCACTGGAGGAAAAGGGGTGGCTCATTCTGCCAGTAAATGAAGCGAGTAGAGATGAATTCAAGCTGCAGGCAGAGCTGCTGGTTCACGAGTGCTGAGGGCTGGTGACAAGGGAAAGCGTGATGTGACTCTTTATAATCACACACCCTCCTAGCTCCATGGTGCCTATGGGCTTAGTTCGACTCCTTCAGCTGCTATATCCACCCATCAAATTATGAGTGTAAAGGCACTTTGCAAACTCCAATACTCCACGAAGAAGAAAGTATTACTGTAATTATTATGTCCAGTGGGTAAGATTCCTGCTGCCTACCTCTTAGCTACATGAGGCCTCCTGTGAGGGAGGGCTAAGTCATTCCTCAGCTTCTGAGAGGAACTCCTGGCCCTGTTCCTCTTCCAGCCGCTCACAGCTGGTTGCTACACTGAACACGCTGAGGGGAAAGCAGAGAAGCTGATTTACGGGACACAGATACAGGACGGGAGCGATGTCGGTGTGTTCTCTGAAAGTCAGAGTCCCTGCCCTGAGTACAGAGAGCTAGGGAGGGCTGGCGCGGTGGGATTCGGAGGACAGAGACTGAGAAGGGCCTGGGCCTCCTGCTCCCCACCGACTCCTACCTTGGCCTTGCCGGTCATGCCCAGGAGGAAGCTGAAGGTCCGTCGCAGGGAGGAGCCCGCCCAGGTGCCCTTGCCTCCTTCCAGCTGGCTGCAGCTGCAGAGAGCAAAAGACAAGTGAGAAGCGGAGACAGAGCCAGAGAGGAAGAAAAGGCTCTTCCTGGAGAGACGGTGGGCAGAAGGGTCCGGGCCAGCAGACAGGGATGGAGAGATGGAGACAGGCTCTGAGAGGACGACTGGGAAAAACAACCCTACCTTGGAGAGCCGGGCAGGACCTGCGGCTTTCCGAGCCCCTTTATGTATAAAGGAAACTCCAAGCTCCTCCCAGGTCCATGCAGACTCCCCTCCTCCCTAATCCAGGCTGGGCTCAGATCTCAGGGTGGGAATGGATGGACCGGCCCAGTGTCCTCTCTCCCTGCTCCCCAGCGGAAGTGGAACTGGGTGAGGTCCCTCCAGGGGGGCATTTTCCCCTCTCAGAACAAGAGGCCTGTGTGCGACCCTCTGCTGTTTGGAAAGGGCCTCTGGGCCCGAAGCCAGGGAGGACTGAATTTCCTGGGATTTCATCAGCCCCATCCCATGAGCTAATCCCAAGCCTAGAGCCAGGAGGATGTGTCAGCTGGAGGGTTCAGGACCACGGATCGGATCGGGCCTGCTATCTTAAAGGGCCCACTCACTGCTGCCTGGTGACACAGCCACGCTGCGGTCCGGTGCTGCCCGCTCCTCAGACCTCGGCCGCAGGAGCCAAACAGACAGGTGGGGATTCTGCTGTCTTGTTTACAAGGTTCGCGAGATCCGGCCTCCCCCAGTCCTGCCTGCGCCTCCACCCTGCCCTCTCTGGAAGCTCTAAAGCCTGCGCGGCTCTCCTCGGCCCACTGTCTGTGCTGTCCAGAGCTGCGACTTGGTCCTCAGTCACTGGACCAGAACTGAACTAGGAAGGCCCACAGCCCCTCACCATGAGGCCACTGCCTCGGTGAGCGATGCCCACCCTGTGGCATCACTGCCACCCTGCCGTCCGCTGCTCCCTTCCCTACTTTCCTGCCCCATCCCTTGGGCCACTTGAATCTAAGGAAGAGGGTCACTTCTGTGCGATCTGACAGAGGCTACTTGGAGGTCTTCAACCAGAAACAGCAAGGGAAGCACAGACCCTTGGGGCCGCACAATCCGGGGCCCAGGCCCCTCGCTCCTCCCCACCGAGGCCTGGCAAGGGCTCTGAGTGCCCCAGACTCACCGCGTGCTGAGGTCAGTGGCAGAGGACTGGGCCAAATTCCCTGCCAATACAAGAGCAGCAGAAGAGTGTCCAGGTCTAGCCAAAGCCAGACAAAGGCACCCGGGGCTGTCTCCCCCACCCCCTCCACCTGGATCAGGTTCCCAGGCTGCAGGTGCCTGTGACGCCATTCCTGAGGGCGGTGTAGGGAGCAGGGACAAAGGGCGGGGTCTGCGGGGCACTGTGACCGGGCTTCTGGGAAGGAGGCTCAGTGGTGTCTCCGGTGCTTGGGGTCACACTGAGCTCCCAATCCTCTGTCTGGAGGACGAGGGCCGCTGCAGGGGACTGTCCTCCACCTAGTCCTCCACCTGGAGCGAGGAGCAGCGAGAGCCTCGCTCTGTCCTGTGCCCCCTTCGCTGACAAACGCCAGAGTCCTGAATTGAGACCTCCTTCGAATCTCGGCGTTTTGGGGGCTCTCAGGGTGTGCGGCTGGAGGTGACCTAGGACACCTGGACTCTAAGAAGCTTGTTCTGAGGAGCAGGAGTGAGGAGGGCTGGGGAAGGGGCTCCTCTGCTCTGCTCACCCTCTGGCTCCGAGGGGTCCAGGAGGCAGCTGATGCCGCTCATAGACGCAGACTTGCAAAGTGTGGGGGTGGCTGCGTGGTCTAGCAAGTCCGCAGGTGGAGGGCAGCAGCCCCGACCCTGGAATCAGGCGAGAGAGAGAGAGAGAGAGAGGCTGCACCTTCCGCCACCCCGGCCCCTGCAAACCCCACCCTCCTGCTCCCCAGCATGGGGCTGTTCCACTGGCAACCCATGGGGAGTCACCTCTGCTACTCCGCAGGAAACAGGCTTGCCCTCTAAAGCATTTTTAAGTTTATACATAGTCACCGGAGTACAGTATGCGTACACTGGGTATCAGGCTTTCTACAGAAAATACCTGAGAAGATTTACCCTGAGTGATTCCAGAGACGGCAAACTCAAGGAATAGTGGCCAGGCCAGGCGGGTAATGTGTGAACTGAGGCAGTCTGGGTGTAAGGTAGCAGGGAGTAAAAATTTCATAGGCCACACCCAAGCTTCAGAGAACATTTTCCCCCGTCAAACCTGCATGGAGCATTACAGAACTGGCCACATAGCAGGTCATAAGGCAAATTTTAACACCCGCCAAACAATCTGTACCACAGAGATCTTAGCAAATAGCCCAGATCTTCCGTGTTAGGAGAGTTGATAAAGAATCTGCGATACACATTGAAATATCACTCAACGGTAAAAATGGACAAATCGCATCTCGCTTAACAATGTGGACAAATCCTGCAAACATAATGTTGAGTGCAAGAATCAAGACACAAAAGATTAACTGGACACGGCAGTGCACACGTGTGATCCCAGCACTCTGGGAGGCTGAGGCAGGAGGATCGCAGGTTGGAGCCCAGCTTAGAAAATTTTTTTCTTTTTTTTTTTAAAGCCCTGGCAATTTAGTGAGAGCCTCTTCTCAAAGTAAAGAAGGACTGTGGGAAGGCCCTGGATTCAATCCCCAGGACTACCAAAACAGAAGAAGGAGAGAAAGAAAGAAAGAATAACATGTGGGAAATGGAAACCACAGTCGTATTACAAGGGCAGTTTATAGCCTTAAAATGTTTATATTACAATAACCAGCTCATCCCCTATTAGGTCTCTTCCTAAAAGAGTTAAAGCCATCATGTTCCAGTGATCCATGCACACCCATGTTGCACAGTTCACAATAGCTACACCTTGGAAATGGCCTATTGGTCCATCAACAGATGAATGGATAAAGAAAATGTGATATTCATGCCCAGTGGAGTACTACTCTGCTGTAAAGAAAAATGGCTGAGTGTAGAGGCACACGCCTTTGTAATCCCAATATTTGGGAGGCTGAGGCAGGAGGATCTCTGTGAGTTTGAGGCCAGTGTGGGCTACACAGTGAGGTCAAAGCCTCAAAGCCATCTTGAACTACATAGACTCTCAAAAAAAAAAAAAAGATAAACTTTAGTCATTTGTAGGAAAATGAGTGCACCTTGAGACTATAATGTTAAATGAAATAAATTGGGCACACAAGAGTAAATTAAAAGGTTTCTCTTATATGAGAAACCCAAGGTATAAATAAAATAAAGTGCAAAATATGATAATAGGAAACAGGGAGATAGACCTTTTACAAATGGCAATGAGACCAAGAGGTGGAGAGGGGACGGAGGGAAGGAGAAGGGGCATAAAAAGAATTGAGATGTGTGGGGTTCATGGAGTCTAACGCTAGTGCTGCAAATGTGTACCAATGAAAGCAAACTTTTTAGGTCGGGCGTGGTGGTGCAGCCTGTCACCCCAGCACTCCGGAGGCTGAGGCAGGAGGATCACTGTGAGTTCGAGACCAGCCTGGGCTACACAGTGAGTTCCAGGTCAGTCTCAACTAATAGTGAGACCCTGTCTCAAAAAACCAAAACAAATAAATAAACTTTTAAAGTGTGTATATTAAAGTTTTTAATAGCTGAGGGCCAGGGCACTTGCCTTGCAAGTAAGTGTAAGGTCCTGAGTTCAATCCCCAGCACACACACACACAAAAATAATAATAATAGCTGAAAATTAATGAGCTAAGCCGATTTAAGAGGTTAGAAAAAAGAATACAACAAACCCAAAGAAAGCATACAATAAAGATGAAATCAATGAGAGAGTAAACAAAGGTAAGGTAGACAGACAGGACCTGAACAGCCAAGAGTCTTGTTTCAGGAACAGGCAAACAGAACACTTTTGATGAAAGTGACAGAAAGCACAAATAAAGGGGGAAAGAAAGTTGGCTCCAACTACAGGAGGAGCAATGCCTAAGAAAGGACTTCACTACTTCACGCCAATAGTGTTGAAATGCAAACAAACAAAGGCTTACTAAACAACAACAACAGCAAACAAATATGTGCACCTTACCAAAGCTGAATCGGGAAGAAACGGAAAGTCTGAGTGCTCCTGTCAAAGAAATGGAATCAGCGATTAATCTTCCTATAAACAAAGCCTAACAGCAACACTAGGCCAAACCATTTTGGGCAGATCTTTCAAGAACAGATCACCAACATCTTATACAAATCCTTCCAAATAATAGAAAACAAAAATAAAAAACAGAACTCCTTCAATGCCCATAAGGCAAGTACATCCTTGATTCTCAACTGCACATGTAGATAGTGACACAAAAGAAAATTATGGGCCGTGAGTTCAAAATTCTCCAACAAAACAATGGCAAACTATAGTAGATTTTTAAACATCACAAAAGCCAGGCATGATGGCCTGGCCTCCATAGTGAGTTGAAGACTGGCCTGAACTATGTAGTGAGACCCTGTCTCAAAACACCAAAATAAAAAACAAAACAGGAAGGAAGAAAAGGAAGGAAGGAAGAAGAAAAGAAAGTAAATAAGGGCCTAAAAATAGACTCACACAAATAATTTTCACTGAGAAAAGTAAGGTTTTTAAAATAAATGATACCATCAGTGGTGCCACCGCCTGCCCTGCAAGTGCAAGGTTCTGAGTTTGATCCCTGATACCAAAATAAAATAAATGATACTGGAGCAACTAGTATTTATATGGGAAAACAAAACAAAACAAAATCTTGACCTTTATGAAACACAAAAATTGTAATAAATCACATACCTGAAAATGAAAAACTAAACAATGCTGCTAGAAGAAAACATTGGAGAAAAATGGTGATGTTCTTTGAGTAGACAAAATTTCTTAAATATGACCAAACAGCCCTATTAAAATACTGATAAATAGCCGCGTGTGGTGGTGCACACCTATAATCCCAGCACTCAGGAGGCTGAGGCAGGAGGATCGCTGTGAGTTTGAGATCAGCCTGGGCTACACAGTGAGTTCCAGGTCAGTCTCAACCACGTAGTGAGACCTATTAAGAAAGTAAAATATGTGACAGACTGAGAGAAAATATTTGCAATATGTGTATCTCACAAATGACTCATATTGAGCACAAAGATACAAATCAATACAGCTATTGCATTTAATTAATTAATTAATTAATTTTTGATACCAGGGATCGAACTCGGGTCCTTGCGCTTGTGAGGTAGATGGCAGAACCACTAAGCTAAATCCCTGGCCCTTGTTTTGGTTTTTTGAGACAGGATCTCACTATGTAGTTGAGACTGACCTGGAACTCACTGTGTAGCTCAGGCTGGTCTCCAACTCACAGAGATCCTCCTGTCTCAGTCTCCCGAGTACTGGAATACAGCTATTTTAAAAATTAAATAAGACTCAATTTCACAAAAGAATCTAGTCAGAAGGTTAACAAAAACAGAAAATTGTGCCTGACATAATTTCTGAACAGGGAAAATAAATTTTTAAAAATAAAATAATAATTGGGCCGGGGATTTAGTTCAGTGGTTCTGGCACCTGCCTCGTAAGCGCAAGGAGCCAAGTTCAATCCCTGGTACCAAAAAATAAAAAAATAAAAAAAATTAAAAATAAAATAACAATTTGTGAATGGGAAAATGCTAATTAAAACAAGAGTTAAGGGCCGGGGATTTAGCTCAGCGGTTCGGTGGCCTACCTTGCAAGTACAAGGACCCGAGTTCAATCCCTGGTACCCCCCCACAAAAAAAGAATTAAATACTTCTAAGATACACCAGTATGGCTAAAGTTAAACATTTGACAAAAAAAGTACAATCTAAATCTAACACAAAAATAATTTAAACTAGGCAGGCTAGACTACAAAATGAGACTTGGTCTGGGAAAATAAAAGAACAACTTAATAGCATAAATCTTTTCTACAAATAAATCTAACATAGCCACAAGACCTATGTGTATTTTTTTTTTTTTTTTTTTTTTTTTTTTTTGGTACTCAGGATTAAACTCAAGACCTCGCACTTGCAATTACGGCACTACTGAGCTAGATCTCTGGCCCCAGTAACCTCCATTTTTTAATTAAGAAATTCTATGTATTTAAAGATACGATAGGAGAGGGGAAAGACAAAACACAAACTGAGATAAAATCATTGCAACACATATAACAACAAAAGATTAGTATTCAGAATATGTAAAGAATATATTCAAGACAATAAAGAAAACGCTCCCCCGCAAAAAAAAAACTGCTAGAAAAGTGGGCTAACAACATGAACAGAAACTTCACTGAAAATACAAGCATGCTCAGGTGTATTTATAATTCTAATTAAACCAATAGTGGCCAGGTGTGGTAGCAAATACCTGTAATCCCAACATTCTTGGAGGCTGAGGCAGGAGGATCACAAGTTCAAGCTCAGGCTGGGTAACTTAGTGATTTAGTGAGACGCTGTCTCAAAATTAAAAAAAAAAAAAAAAAAAGGAGGGGGCTGCAGATAAGGGCTGTAGCTCAGGGAGAAGGTCCTGGGTCCGAATTCCTGGTACAGAAAGAAGAGGAAGAAGGAGGAGGAAGAGGAGGAGGAAGAGGAGGAGAAGTCTGATGTCACCAAATGTTGAGTAGGACATAAATCAGAGGGAACGCATATCCTGCTGAGAAGAGAGCAGAAAGCAGCTTGTCGTTATCTTGTGCAATGCAGCCCTGCGTGCTCTGTGACAGCGCAACTCTCCTCGGAGGTTTATACCCTGAAGAGATGCCGGCAGATATGCCCAGAGGTTGGACACTGTTCCTGGTGTTCTCCATAACAGAGAAGGGAGCTATCCAAATGTCCATGCCAGAAGAATGCAACTCAAATGACAGATTATATTTGCAACATAAATAAAAATGAAAAACAATGTTGAGTGAAAATACAAGTTATATAAAATTGAATACAACCAAGATACATCATGTAAATGTACAAGATCCCAGTGATGAATGTAACTATTGTATACCTAAATGTACCAATAAACTTAATAAAAAGTAAATAAATAAAAAATAAAATTGAATACAATATGATACCTTTGCTTTAAAACTCAAACAAAAGGGCCGGGATGCAGCTCAGTGGTGCTGCGTCTGCCTTAGGTGCGCAAGGTCCTGAGCTTGATCCTCAGTACCAAAAAAACCCAAGAAAAAAAAGACAAAAAAGACATTAACAAGGCATATATGTATGCTAAAACAATTTTTTTCTGATACTGAGGACTGAACTCAGGGTCACTCCACCACTGAGCTACATTCTCTTTTATTTTTATTTTATTTATTTTGTTTTTTTTGTTTTTTTGGTACCGGGGATTGAACTCGGGTCCTTGTGCTTTACGAGGCAAGCGGTGGAACCACTGGGCTAAATCCCTGGCCCATCCTTTTATTTTTTATTTTAAGACAACATCTCGATAAACTGCTTCAAACTTGCCTGCCTCAGCCTCCCAACTAGCTGTGTGCAACACCACCCCTAGTGTGTTAAAGCAATTTTTAAGGGCTGGTGATAAAGTACTTGACTAGTGTGTGTGAAGATCTGGTTTTGATCCCAGCATCAGAAAAAAAAAAGAAGATAAATTAGTAATAAACAAATTTCAAGATATTGGTTACCTTTTGTGGGAAGGCAAGGGAATAATAAGGAAAGGAGAGATCACACAAGGAGCAAAGGTAGACATTAGCGATGCTCTCCGTCTTAAGATGGGTGGATGGTTTATTCAGTATAATTCAGGCTGGCCTTGAACTCACTATGTAGCCCAGGCTGGCCTTGAAATTGGAGTAATCCTCCCGCCTCAGCCTCTCAAGTGCTGGGATTACAGGTGTGCACCACCAGGCCCAGCTCTCATTTTAAAAAATCATATGACAAAGACATAGAGAAAAATACAACAGAAAGTATTAACAACTCTGGCAAACTGGAGAGCCCAGGTCCCATTTAAGGACATCTGAATTTGAAAAACATAAGCATCACAGTAGCCAAAGAAAATAAATTCTGGAGCCAGGCTTGGCTGGAGGATGGTCAGCCCGCAGCCCCTGGTCTAGTCTGCTGAGTCCTGGGCCTGGTCTCTGGACACTGGAGAAAGAAAAACAACCCTAACAGGACCAAAGGAAGTAAGGGGAAGACTTAGCAAGTGAAATGAAGGGAGAGCGGAATCGGAGCAGGAAGGCAAATAGGAGGCGAAATTACACTCAGGAAAAACAAAAGAAGGGACAAATAAGGCTAAGCAGGGGAAGGTGGGGAGGAAAGAAGAAGTGTAAGAGAGGCAAAGTGTTACAAAGGAAGGGAAGGAAAAGGAGAAAAACAAAACAAAAAACCACAATTGTCTGGTGTGCTGGCCTCTAGTCAGGCATCTTTCTGTTTTGCTTTGTTTTTTGAGACAAGGTCTCCCGCATAGTTCAGGCTGGCCTTGCCCTCATGATGTACCCCAGGCTTGAACTTGAGGCCACCCTCCTGCCTCAGCTTCCCTGGTGCTGAGGTTACAGGCATGTACCATCACGCCCAGTTTGGACCAGGAATCTTAATCTGTTTTATTTTTTCCTGACACAATATCTCACTATATTTCCTAGGCTCACCTCAGATTCCTAGGCCCAAGTGATCTTTCTATCTCAGCCTTCAAAGCAGCTGGAACTATCTGGGTATACATTAAGTAAATCTAATTACAACCTTAAAGATAATTTTTGAGCCAGGGGTGGTGGCACACACCTGTAATCCCAGTACTTGGGAGGCTGAGGCAGAAGGATCACTGTGAGTTCAAGACCAGCCTGGGCTACATAGTGAGATTTTGTTTTTAAAAAAAAAGTTTTAGGGCCAGGGATTTAGCTCAGCGGTTTGATGGCCTGCCTCGAAAGCACAAGGACCCGAGTTCGATCCCTGGTATGACAAAAAAAAAAAAGTTTTGGAGCATAGTGTAGTATACACCCTTGTGATCCCAGCGTACTGGAGGCTGAGGCAAGAGGATCACCTGAGCATAGGAGTGTAAGACCAGCCTGGGCAACACAGCAAGACCTCATCTCACTAAGCAAAACAAAGGACCCATGGTTTTACTGTTCTGGCTTTCAGAAAGATAAACTCAGCTGCTGAAGGAGGGATCCAGGAGTCATTCTGACTCCAAAATTCTTTTTATTTATTTTCTCAGTACTAGGAATTGAACTCAGCACTTTTGTATATTTTATTTCTAGAGTAGGCCCCACCAAGCGTCTAGTGAGGTCCCGCACCACTTGTGACCTTCGGCCCCTCTGCGCCCAGCTCACAATCCTCTTTCCACTCCACCCGCTTGAGCGTGCGCGCGCTTGTGCGTGTTACTGCCGAGGCCCGGACTCGATGGCGAGGCAGGAGCTGGCGGGGCCTGTGCCTGTGCCTCTCCCAGTACCCAGGCTGGGGTCGGGATCCGGGGCCCAGGCGACCCCTGCCTGGTCCGGGCTCATGCGCACCCGGCCCTGGCCCTCCGGGGAAGGTTGGACGCTCTCGGCAGGGTCGGCGCTGCCCCCAGCTTTTCTTAGAGAACGGGCGCCTCTTTCAGGGGACACAGATTCACCACAGCAAGAGCAGCTCCGAGCGGGGGGAACTTGGGACCCAAGGACAGACGCGGTTCTCAGTGTGGGGAACAGGGTCCTTTGAAGGAGTGAGGATCAGAGACACCCACAGCACAGAGACAGACAGAAGGGAAGGGACCACAGCACAGAGACAGACAGAAGGGAAGGGACGGAAAGGGGGCAGAG
>NW_022900945.1:55153701-55154070 GCF_012274545.1 Fukomys damarensis | reverse complement strand
CCGCCGGGCTGCCCCGGCGGCCTCAGCCCGGAAGCCACAGGTGGGGAGTGGGCTGAGCCCCGTGCCCCCCCGCCCACGTCACCCACAAAGCTCCCCAGCCCTCTGCTCTCGGTGCTCCCACCTGTAAAATGAGTCTGACACTGAGAAACCCAAGGCAGGAGGTGGAGCTAGGTGTCAGCCAGAGGTGGGTGCTCAAGCCCTAATCCTTGCCCTCCGGAGATTGAGGCCAGAGGATCCCAAATTCAAGCTCTGTCTGGGTGACTTTGCGAGACTTGTCTCAAAATAAAAAATAAAAAGCCCAGGGATGCAAAAAAGCCTGAGTTCAAGCTCCTGTAATGCCAAAAAAAAAAAAAAAAAAAAAATCCACAT
>NW_022900945.1:55152229-55153571 GCF_012274545.1 Fukomys damarensis | reverse complement strand
AAAAAAATCCACATGTCCGGTACTTTTCCCAGCTTTCAGTTCCTACTCCTACAACCCGCTCTCAAATCACGTAAAAAGAAGAGCTGAAGCCACCGGAGACAGCCCCATTTTGGAAGGCAGGGCCCACCCTTTCCAAGGCTTATAATAGGCTGGGTTCTAATTCTCCAGGGGAAGAGCAGGGTATGGTGATGCAGACCTGTGATCCCAGCACTCAGGAGACTCAGGCAGGAGGATTACTATGAGTTTGAGGGTCAGCCTTACATAGTAAGACCCTGTCTCAAAAAAACCCAAGACTAAAACAAGCAAAAACAATTTTCCAGGGGAAGGACTAGAAGTCCAGGTCTCCTCAACCCCTGTCAGTATTTGTTTGTGACAGGGTCTCACTGTGTAGTCCAGACAGCCTTGAACTCAATATGGCCTGGAAATTAAGTTCTTCCTGCCTGAGCCTCCTGAGTGCTGGGAGTAGAGAGAAATCTGTCTGGAGACTGCTTTGGAGAAGGGGCAAGGACCCTGGAATGTTTCTTCTCAACAGCTTGTTCTAGGGCCCAGGGATGGAAGGAGAGGACAGGAGACACCCAGGCTTACCTGCTCAGTGGGTCCTGGAACTCCCTGTCAGGCCCCCAGCTATGTCTCTTGAAGGGGTCGTGGGTGTGGGTGTGGCTGTGGGCCCGGAAAGCCCCTGCCCTTCGGAGGGGTACAGCATGGAAGCCATTCCTGTCTTTCTGGTGCTCCTCCCTCTCCTCTTCCTCCTCCTCTTCCTCTTCCTCCTCCTCCAGCTGTCTTGTGGACTCGAGGGCTGACAGGCAGCGGCGAGTGCGGCCCTGGGGCTCTGGGGCTCCCCCTTCCAGGAGCAGCTGTGGGGTGGCCGTGTTCATGGGCAGTGCCCGCAGGCCAGCCTGGGTCAGGAGAGAAGGCAGCAGAGTTCTCAGAACCCCAGAGTGGGAGCGGGTCACAGTAGCCAGGTAGCTCAGGTGCTGGGCCCAGCCCAGGACAGGTGCAGAGGTAGTCAGGTCTGGAGCTTGGGCTCCTGGCCTTCCAGCCCCGTGTTCCTTGTGCTACTTAAAGATCATCATGTGCTCTGGCAGAAAGCAGAGCAAAGGGAAGCACATACTGCTCCTGCTGGGTGCAGTGGCGCATGCCTATAGTCCAAGTTACTGGGGAGGCTGAGGCAGGAGGATCACATGAGCCCAAAGATAGGTAACAGAAAGTAGGGACAGCAACATAGAGAGACTACACCTCAAATACAAAGAAGAGGGCCCGGGATTTAGCTCAGTGGCACAGTGCCTGCCTGGCAAGTGGAAGGTCCTGAGTTCAATCCCAGTACCAAAAAAAAAAAAAAAAA
>NW_022900945.1:55150096-55152205 GCF_012274545.1 Fukomys damarensis | reverse complement strand
AAAAAAAGATATTGCTCTTGCCTTAAGGAATTTACATTTTAGTGGATGTGTGGGCGCACACTCATGCACAAGTGTGTGTGTGTGTGTGTGTGTGTGTGTGCACCCAGGCAAGATCATAAATGACACGTGACTCAACCACTGGCTGATTGTGCCAGGTGCCGCCAGAGGGGCTCCATCAAGAGGGCTTGGGCAGAGACTGGGACGCACAAGGAAGGAAAGAGTCCTCGCCGTGCCCGGAGGCGCCCGCTGGGGAGCTGAGGACCGGGGTTCTGAGGCGGGGACAGAGCCTGGGGGCTCCAGGAGGGGACATGGCATCCTCTGGACCCTCACAGACTGACCCAAGTCCTTCTGCTGAGCCACACCCGGCCCTTTTTCTTTCCTTTTTTAAAATTTTCGTTTGTTAGTATGTGTTTGTGGCCTCGAGTGGGGCTGGCGCACGTACTTAACACATCTTCATTCCTTTTTTTCATCCTTCCTCCTCCCTCTATCGCTTGATCCTCTTCCCTTCCGAGCAGAATCTATCTATCTCCCTGTTTCCTGATATCTCTTTTATTTTTCTCATTATTTTTACTCTGGGTTTCTCATATAAGAGAAACCATGCAATATTTAGGCTGTGTGTCTGATTTATTTCACTTAACATTATAGTCTAGCCAGGTGTGGTGGTGTGTGCCTGTAATCCCAGCACTCGAGAGGCTGAGGCAGGAGGATCATGGCAAGTTTGAGGCCAGCCTGGGCTACATAGTGAGTTCAAAGCCAGTCTGCACTATAAAGCTCAACCCTGACTCAAAAACCAAAACTAAAAAAACAAACAAACAAAAAAACCACCTTGTCACGTCAAGGTACATCTAATTTCCTACAAATGACTCATTTATTTTTTTTTAAATGTTATCTTTCTTTATTGCAGAGTCTCACTCTACCCATTCATCTGTGGATGACATGCAGGCCACTTCCAAGATTTAGCTGTTATGAACTGTGCTGCTTTAGACATGGGTGTGCATGGATCACCGGAATCTGTCATTCCTTCAGGAAGATATCTAAAAGGATCCAGCTCTTTTCATTTTCCACTTTGAAACAGGGTCTCTCCAAGTCACTGAATTCCCCAGATGGGGCTTCAACTTGCAATCCTCCTGTCTCAGCCTCTCAGAGTGCTGGGAATAAAGGCCTGGGCCTCCATGTCTGGCTTCAGGTGATGCCCTAGAAGTTGAAAATAAGCAAGAAAGAAAAGAAGCCTCAATCCAGAAAGCAGTTCCCGGTTCCAGGGTGCTGAGGGGGTGGAAGGACAAGAAAGGAAGTAGCATACACCTCCCACCTCTGCACACCGCGCTCCCAGGCCTGCAGGAAGGAGCCCCCGTTCCTTGTCTCCCAGGACCACCTTGGCTGCTAAGATGTCCAGAAGTCCAGAGGAGCGGGAGCTGGTTGTGGGAACGGCCCCAGGGAAGCCCGTTGCCCAAGGAGTTGCTGGGATCTGCTTGCCCTTGCAGCTGTCCCACCCCAGCCCCGAGGAGCCCAGGAGCTTTCTCCCCGGCAGGGACTGTCTCACTTCCCCAGAGGGAAGGAGGGAAGCCTGTGCCAAGGCCCTGCAGGCAGCTGGACCCTGGGCTCCGCCCATCCCGCCTGCCTGGGAGCAGGTGAGAGGGGACCCTTGGCAGGCCCCAGGGGAGACTCACAGGCCTTGTCTAAAGTGCTCCGAGGGGTTTTGGCTGCAGGGGCAGGAAAGCCCCTGAGAGCTGGGACAAGGTCCCCGACAGCCAGTGGCATCCAAAACTGAGACTGGGGGGTCCTGGGGGAGCACATAGCACTGTGCAGCTGAGTGTGGCGGTGTTTGCCAGTCATCCCAGCATTCAAGAGGCTGAGGCAGGAGGATCGCCAGGGGTTCAAGGCCAGTCTGGACTACACAGGGAGACCCTGTCTCAAAACAAAACAAAACAAAACAAAACCCTAAAACTAAAAATGAAATGAAAATCGGGGTGTGGTGGCGCACGTCTGTGATCCCAGCACTCGGGAGGCTGAGGCAGGAGGATCACTGTGAGTTCAAGACCATCCTGGGCTACATAGTGAGTTCCAGGACAGTCTCAACTACATAGTGAGACTCTGTCTCAAAAAACCAAA